>NC_056574.1:2711996-3011996 GCF_018340385.1 Cyprinus carpio | reverse complement strand
AAGTAGAAATTTTGGGTATCTATACTTTACTTGAGTAATTATTTTTCAGCCGACTTTTTACTTCTACTCCTTACATTTTCATCGCAATTATCTGTACTTTCTACTCCTTACATTTTAAAAATAGGTTCGTTACTCATTTCGGCTTGTTTTCATTCCGGCTTGTCATCATTCCAATAAAAAAAAAAAAACACCTATCCAGATAAATCGCGCCATCCGGATGAAGTGAAGTTGATTGTGGTTGGATGAGAAGTATAAACATATACCATTCCGACACCCTATTGGTTTGTACGCGATCCATCGCACCTGCACATGACACAAATCACATCACACTCCAGTAAGGGCATAGCCAGTGTTGGGTTTGTATATCAAAAAAATATATTTCTTAAAAGTAGGGTTGGGGTATGGAACCGGTATGCACCGAACCGAATAAGGACACAGATTTCGGTGCCTCTTAAATGCCTGAGCGATCGATTGAAATGTTTGTCCTGGTTTCTCCGAAATGTAGGCCTACACAAGAAGCATGGGCGTCGCTAGGCTTTTTTTATAGGGGCTATAGCATTTAGCTCCATAAACTGTACTCAAATTCGCGATCGCCTCAGAGTCAGTCCCCTTAAATTTCATATGAAAAAGGCGTCAGACCGGTGTTGTGCCGAATTCTTCACCCCTGCCAGATTCTGCCATCCCCTCGTTGAAGTCACTACCTGATTGCCTAATCCCAACCCCACCCCTAATCCTAACCCCTCCCCCACACCTACTCCTAAACCTACCAATACCAGGGGGTGCATAATCTGGCAGGGTGCAAATTTCGGCACTACACCGGTCTACTCTCCGTCTTTCAGCGCGCTCTTCAATCCACAGACGGCGGAGCAGCGCGAGCGCACTTAAACAGAAACAGAGGACAAAAGGTTTGTGTTTATCGATAGATTGTTAGAATATCTGTATCTGTGCAGTTCTTTGTCATAAATACAGTTTACAAAAGGTCATGAGGGAGCAGTCGGTTTCTGTAAAGTTTTCGCTTGTCACCGCTCATCACACCACAGCTGTTTCCTCCAGCGACAATCTAGCCCTTAACACATATAAACGAACGCATACTTCAATTGTACTTATTTAAATATACTCAATTAAATCATACGTACTACATAAATAAAAAACACACTAGAATACTTAGGCACGTTAGTGTTTTCACCCCAAAGAATGGTGTTCGGACAGTTATTTATATATTTTGCTGTAGTTGTGTCAGTAGAAAATCAGTTTACATTTCCAAACATTCATTTTGCCGTTGTCAGACTGCTTGTGCATTCAAAATCACACGAGATTATTATTAAAATTAATGGCAAACTGATATTTCCTACTGACACACTACAGCAAAAGATATAAATAAATGGCTTAAACCCCTTTTTGGGGTGAAAATACTAATGTGCCTAAGACTTTTGCAAACTTTACAAACGACATTGTTGCTACTTTATAAAGAATGACCATACAGTCATTCGCAGAACTGCTTAAAGACAGTGACAGACACCACTCATTTTAACTAAATATCAGAGTGATTGACAGAGATACAGTAGAAACATTATGTGTGCTTTTGTATTAAATAATGACCCAGATTGTGAAATACATTTATTAGCCTTAGAGTAAGGGAAGCACAACTTGGCAAATGAGAGCATCCAAGGTGAAAGCTATGGATTTATTTTAAATATTTGTAATGTTCTTTTTTGTTAATCCAGTTTTTTTTTTGTGGCTCTTTTTTTAAGTATCGTTTCAGGCACCGTTTAGGCACCGGTACCATTTTAAAAGGATCGAAATGGCACCGGACCCTACTTAAAAGTTATTATTTCTCAACTAATTTATCAAATGGGTGCTTTCTCTTCATCCTCCGCAAATTAAGCTACTGTAGGTAGTCCGGTAACTAGACGTTTGAATAAATTAGCGTTTGCGATTGACAATGTGAAAGTCGTGACATTTGCCAAGTATGGTAACCCATACTCGGAATTGGTGCTCTGCATTTAACCCATCCAAGTGCACACACACAGCAGTGAGAAGTGAACACACCCGTGAACACACACCCGGAGCAGTGGGCAGCTATATCCAGCGCCCGGGGAGCAACAGGGGTTCAGTGCCTTTCTCAAGGGCACTTCAGCCGTGGGTATTGAGGGTGGAAGAGAGCACTGTTCATTCACTCCCTCCCACCTACAACTCCTGCCGGCACCGAGACTCGAACCTGTGACCTTCAGGTTACAAGTCCAACTCTCTAACCATGTAGCGAATACAGGAAGCTATCGATCAAGAAGGTATAAGGATTATGAATTATTTTCATTTTTATTTTTTGATTAATCACTTGGATTAATCATTCATTTTGACAGCACTAATGTTTATTGTAAACAGACAACCATACAAGGGTAATTGTTACTAAGCCTGCCCTGGGTACACCAATTTTCTTGTTCATTGCCCTCGCAGATTCCTGCAGCTAAGCTTGGATGTACATTAAATACATTCCATTAAACGGTTATTGATGACATGCCTCTGAAGTTTGACTTTTTTGCACCATTACAATACTTATAGGCAACTAGTCATCATATCTCTAGTTCTTTAATGTATTTGCATTGTACTAAAGTGTGTTCATTTTCAATGGGCATATATGCGGCTGAAACAGGTAATCTAGTGCATCCCAAATTATGGTCATTATGGCCTATAGCCTTTAGAAAAATGTTTTTTGAGGAGGTGGGGTAGTGCACAATAGGCCCCTGTGGCGTGGCCTAAGCTTTTGTTCTTAATGGCATTTTTTTTCCTTACATTACTTTTTACTTTTATACTTTAAGTAGTTTTGAAACCAGTACTTTTACACTTTTACTTGAGTAAAAAGCTTGAGTTGATACTTCAACTTCTACAAAAGTCTTTTTAAACCCTAGTATCTATACTTCTACTTGAGTAAAGAATGTGAATACTTTTGACACCACTGGTTATTTGATGTAAATACTACACCAAATATTTCACAGTGATGGTCTAATACAGAAACTATTGTAAAGAAGAGTGGAAGCTATTAAAGTTGACTAAATATCAGTTACTTTTAATGTAGGTATCCATCCAGGTGTCCTTATATGTTATTGGATTAACTTTATGTCCCCAAATAAGATTCATAAACTAGAACAATATTATGTTATTAGCATTAATATACTATTATAGTTTTATTTTTATTTTGAAATAGTTTTTCATTTAATTTTAGCAATTGATTTTTTATTTCTCTCCCTCCGTCTCTCTCCTTTTGCTGTCTCTCTCTCTTAGTCTGATGAATGACAGGAAAAGTGTAGGGTTTGTAAATGTTTCTCTCTGTACTTTCTCTAATGAAATACGGAGAAGAGAGATTGTGAGGAGCAAAAGAGATCTGTACAGCGTTGTTATTGTGATGTGCCTGTGGTGACAGGCCTGTATTGACTGTTTCCTGTGCATGTAAAGGATGTACAATATTTTGAGGACAAATGGATTTCTGCTAACAGAGTGAGAAACCTCAAGGCCTGTTCACGCTGACAGTTTTAATGTTTTAATGACAGTTTAATGCCTAATGTTGGTCCTTCCTAATGATGGAGGGTATTCCACAAAGCATGTTATGGGAGAGTGAAGTTCACAGAAAAGGCTGTGTGTCCACCAAAGTGTTTTTTGCCAGTTGAAAACACCTAGCTGTGAGCATATGAGAGTGCTTCTGCTGCGCAGTGTTTTCAGTTGAGATGCTTTGGTTGCTATGATGTGGAATATCAGCTAAAGTAATATGACAGAAGCATCCCGAGTGAAAAGTTTCTCCAAGGATTATTTTTCATAAAAATACTGTGGTAGTCCGGGAATTCCATCTGGTGAAGACTTTGAGACAAGCAATATTAACTTCTCCATTGTTGTTCAGCTGTAGTATAAGCAGGTGTGATGATTGGTCGGTGTGGTTTTAGTCCCGCCTCTCTTCCACTGTGATTGGTTAGCTGACTAAAAAGTGACAGTGATGTGCATTGAGTTTTACCCAAAATTAAACATTCTTCAACTCTCGGAACCAAGAAAAACGCTGAGTTCTGTAAAAAAAAAATGCTCAATGACTTACACACTTCTCCAATTTTTAAAAACGCGGTGCTCCCATTGAAAAGCAACTGCAAAAATACGCTAGCATTAGGAAAAAATGCTTTGTTGGGCACACGGCCTACGTAAGCGAATAACCTAATGTTTCGTTTTGCAAACTGAGGTAACTGTTGGCGACTGTAAGCAGCTTTAGAAACTTATTCTCTGAATGTAACCACAACTGTTACATTCAAATCACAAATCGCAATTATACAAAAGAAGAAAGAAGTAATTGCCCTTTTCTTCTTAGTATCTGTTTCCATGGTGACTCTTGTGCTGTGTCCGAAACCGCTCCCTATCCACTATATAGTACACTATATCGGGTGTCAGCCATTTTGTAGTGCTGTCTGAATTCTGAGTGAACGACTTCATTCCCTACATTCGTCCACTACTTTTTACCCACAATTCATTCCGAGTTTGAATGAGAGATGGCATTTACATCTTTATTATTTCTGCTTTAACGTTTTTTCATACATTATTTATATTAAAATATGTTATGTAGGCAATAACTCAGTTTAATATTTTACTAATTTACTGAGGTGGCATCGTTGTTAACTTACAAAAAAGATGATAATTTGGTGGATAATTTAAAAATGTTTGTTAATCACAGTAGGTAGCGTATACATTCTGATGTAAAATTAACGGTCGCCTGAGGCTGCTCCACGACCATTATCTTATCTGAGCTCAAAACGCTGCTTGGGAGAGTTTCAAGATACTAAAAATAATAAATACATACGATTATGAACATGTGTTAATGTGTGTTTATATTTGTTCTCAGTATTTTAATAGCATTTAATGATTATGAACATAAAAGCATTACAAAACAAATTAATAATATACCATCGATGAAACCACAAAGCTGACACGGAGGTATGTATAATTACAATATAAAGTCATTTTGAGTATTATTGCTATTAACCTTATTTTCCAAAATAAGGTACATGTAATATAAAAGTACATTTACATTTGCATACAGCTCCAAGTCTCACGCACAGTGTATACATCACCGTCGGTATCTGTTCACTTATTTGTTCACTCCTTTCTGATATAGTCCTCTCAACTGCCATTCACTATATAGGGATTAGTGAATGAGTGAACGAGTGGGCGATTTCGGACACAGCTTTGGATTCAGTGCTCTGCTGAGAATCGGTCCTGTTCCAGTTTCCACACATGATCTTTGCACTCAACCACTTATCTACTTACTGGATGTGTTTCTTGTATTTGGCCAAAGTGTTCAAGTGTGCATTAAGACCACACATGTGATTACAACTTTTGATTACCTGATGGGACACACTCGAAACATTACTCTAAAAATGCAAGTAATGTTTTTACTGAGCTAGCCAAAAAAAAAAAAAAAGATTTTACTTAGCTTTACTTATACATTTTTGCAATACTTTGCACTTTAAAATAAATTTCTAAATGTCTGTCCAGTAGACCCTGTGAAAAATGACACATTTTAGTATTGGTGGTGCTTCTAACTATGTTATAAAAGCAGCTGCAAACAATTTCCAAAATACACTTATCTCTTCACCAATAAAATGTGTAACACTTTACATTTTAGTACCAAATTATGTGTAAGACAGTTCATTTGACTTACACTAGAAAGGTTCCTTTGAATTCTCATGATTTGTGGCACATGAGTTTGTATTTTTTTAAAACTTGGGACAGTCTTACTCTGTGGATAAAAAAAGTGTGGGTACTGGGACAAGTCTTAAAGTAAGTGTTTTGTGTGTGTGTGTGTGTGTGTGTGTGTGTGTGTGTGTGTGTGTGTGTGTGTGTGTGTGTGTGTGTGTGTGTGTGTGTGTGTGTGTGTGTGAGTGCGTTTTAATGGGCTTTTGGTTAAATACCTCAGAAAAGGTCTGTGTTTAATACAAGCTCAAGCTATTTTCACATCTTAATCTATGATATAAAATACATCAGTAATAACACCTTGTGATTTTTTTTAAGTTTTTACTTGGTTTGAAAAATAATGTAGCTAATAAGTGTCTAAATGGGACTACAAAGGTTGTCAAGGACTTTAAACATCATCATGTTAAAATAGTTCATTTATAGCCTACATTTAGCTTTTTACTTCTACCGATTGTATTTAGGCTTCAAAATTCATAAAGAATCAAAAAACCTGTGAAGATTACCATGATAAACAAAAAGTGCAAGAATCACAAACTTGTGTTGATCACAGAGCTTATTTTCTGCAATAATGCAATGAAAAAAATCCTGTTGGGATGTGAACTACTGGGTTTGACTACAAAAATACGCCCTTACTCTACCGTGCTGCTGCTTATATGCATAAAGATAAATTCTTCTCAACTTTGACACATTGCTGGACATGCCCACATTACGCCAATGGTCACTGTTGCTCATGTCACTGTAAATCACCAACTGTCATTGAATCTGGTCGCGTTGTCATTCCAAAGCACTGTACGTGTAAACAGGGCATTAGAGTTTATGATACTGTCACTTGAACGCACACAGACCCTCTAAACCGAAACAAAAGATGATCACACTCGCATCACATTTTATCCTGAGTAGGCAATAGCTGTGCCCAGCAATTGTGTGTATTCACTGCGCTGGAGGGCGTTATATATCTATAATCTGATAAGGGTGTGATTTATGGAATATGGATTATGGAGGCCATTCTCTAAACTTCCCTCCTGATATCACATTACACCTCTTAGGAACACACAAAAACACTTATCATTTTGTTTGTCCACATAAATGACAAGTATAAAAGGGCATTAGGTGTCTTGATGTGTATGAAGAAGGCTTGTGGAAAACACTCTAGGTATATCAAAAATAGCTGCCCTCTATATGAACTCAATCTTCTCATTAGGTGTGTGTGTATGAGAGATAGAGTGACTGTAATGGCTCGCCTGTGCGTGTGGACCCGGTCTCTGTCAGGTTCTCTTGATAGATGATGTTGTAGCAGTTTTCCTCCTCTCTGAGTAGCATGACGTCTAGATCACATTCTGGAGGAATGGCACACACTTCACCGGCGCACACACACACACACACACACACACACACACACACACACACACACACACACACACTTATATACTGGTGTCAAACACAAAACCTGTACAGCAGACAAAGAACTCAGAAAGCAAGGCTTCAAATGAAGAAATTAAATATATGCACTACTAGTCAAACATCTGGAATAATTATGTTTTTTAAGAGGCTGCATTTATTTGGTCAAAAATACAGTAAAAACAGCAATATTTCTGAAGTCAATTTTTAAATCATTTCCAAAGTTTTAAAATTGCTTGTTTTATTTTTGTTATTATTTTTCGTCATTATTATTTTACTTTCTTTTATGTAAAGCACTTTGAATTACCACTGTGTACGAAATGTGCAATATAAATAAACTTGCCTTGCCTTGCCTTGCCTTGAAGGATCATGCGACACAGAAGACTAGAGTAATGATGCTGAAAATTCAGCTTTGCATTACAGGAATGATTTACATTTTCAAATATATTCAAATAGAAAACTGTTCTTTTAAATTAGAACAATATTCCACAATATTACTGGTTTTACTACATGTTTGATCAAATAAATGCAGCCTTGGTGTGCAGAAGAGACTTCCAAAAACATATTTAAAATGTTCTTAATTATTTCAAACTTTTCACCAGTAGTATATATATATATATATATATATATATATATATATATATATATCTATATATAATATATATATACAGTATAATGCAACACAATAATATCATATAATATAGATTATCATTTTAGATTTACTAACGAACACGTAGCAAACGTTAATTTTGTAATGGCAATCACTCTAACATACATTTGGACAAGTCAACTATATAATGGAGGCAGATTTTAATTTTAAACCTGACGATTTTAATAAGATATTAATTAAAGCCTCTGTGGTCATGACAGAGGGATTGTGTAAATTTAAAGCCAGTTGTCACTCGTTTTGTTGCAATTGTCAACAATTTCTCAACAAATATATCTTGATCAGAACAACAGTTTGAGATTTATATTAGTATATTATTTCATTAACAAAAATCAATAAAAAAAAAAACGTCCCCCTACGTGACAACATGCCCCTCTGTTAACTTTATAAATGAACATTAAATAACCTTTGCGTCATATAAGTACCTGTACAACAAATTCAACATTCTGCTCTAAACTCACGTGAGAACAAGCGTGAAGTAAAGCCGCGAGAGCAACCAGATGTAAACCGGCAGAAATCTTCATTTACAAAACTTCTGACGGCAGAGCTCGATAACAAGCCAATAATCTCGGTCTTCTGATGGGAAGATCTCCTGGCACTCAGTCCGTCTGAGGGAAAGTTTCATCTCCTCACGCGCATTCCCTGACGCTCGAGCGATGAACAGACGTGAATGTCCGGTCAGCCCACGAGCGACTGGTGAGACATTTCCTCCAAACATCTACCTGACCTGACTGACTGTTAACTGCCCTCAGATGCTTGCGTCTCTCAGCGCAGCCTCTGATTTACCCGTAACCATCTGCTGCACTCATTTACTGCGCACAAAGAAAATGTGACCATGCATGCGGGCTTGCTGTGAACCTTCTTGCACGTGCACTTGATACAGATAAAACAAGATATGAGCCACTTTCTCACGTGTAATTGTATAATAGTGATTAATAGCTAGATTTGTACATTTTTAAAAGAGACAGAGCTGCTTTCCCTCCACAATTAAGGCGTTATATGTGAAGGTTGCTGCATGTTTTTTGAGTCAATTTTCTAATGTTGCTAAGGTGTTCTTATGAATTTTCACACTTTGACATCAGCTTTTCAAGATTTTTATTTGTCACATACACGATTATATAGAGCATATATAACCAGCATTGAAATGTGAGTCAGGTCCGCTCCATGGACAGTGCAATTATTAAAGAATACAACACAGATGAAAAATATACATAAATATAGCTATGAAAGAATGAAATAAAAGTAAACAATAAAAATATAAGAATAAAATAATATAAGAAGATGTTACTGTGGAATTAAATATAGAATAGAACATAATGTGCATGAAAGTATACTGTAGTCTTAAATATTAATACACACAGAAATTAAAAAAACGCGAATGTGCAAACAGGTAGTGACACTTTGAGTATGTCAGTGTGAGGTAGAGAATGATGAATATATTACTGATTAAGTGAATATTAAGTGGAGACATGTAGATGTTAAGAGACTGGTTTTTGAAGGTACTTGAAGCTACTCACCCTCTCTACAGGGGTCCCGCTGATCATAAGAGTATAGGGCTGCTGCTGTCTCTTCCTGAAGTCAACAATCAGCTCTTTAGTTTTGCTCACATTCAGAGAGAGACAATTGTCCTGGCACCATGATGTAAATTTCTCTACCTCGTCCAGGTCAATTATTGTTGGAAATGAGGCCCAGAACCACAGTATCATCAGCAAATTAGACTATAGATGTGGAGCTGTGGGAAGACACAGTCATGTGTATAGAGAGAGTAGAGCAGGGGACTCATGACACAGCCCTGTGGGGCTCCTATGTTCAGGGTGATGGAGCTGGAGATGAACTGGCCTACTTTCACCACTTGAGGTCTGCCGGTGAGGAAGTCTTGAATCCAGTCGCTGAGTGAAGAGTTTAGACCGAGGTCTATGAGTTTAAAAACAAGCTTGATGGGGACTAAAGTATTGAAAGCTGAGCTATAATCGATAAATAGCAGCCTTACATAGTTCCCGTTATTGCTGTCATTTAGCTGTAAATGCGACTCTATTTGTTCCCTGTATCGGTGTTTGGTGGCTCTTACTGTGCGTCGGGAGAGCATAGCATGATGCTTTGTACTCGTTCATATTACCTGACAAAAGACTGGCGATGTATGCAGCAGTGCGTTTGTTTACTGCTGCACGATTGTTCTGTCCACCCATGGTTTTTAACTGATTAGAGAAGTCCTTATAGTTATGTTTCAGTTGCTTGCTCGGCTAAGCGTGGTTACAGCGCAGAACTGTTTCACAACTTTGAAATGAATCATCATATTAGAATGATTTTAAAGGATCATGGATATGATCCTAAAAAATTCAGTTTGCATCAGAGAAATAACATGATAATTAAGTATAAATTTTTAAACAATATTTTAAGTTGTAATAATATATCACAATATTAAATTTTTTTTTCTTGTATGTTTGATCAAATAAATGCAGGCTTTATGCGCAGAAGAAACTTTTTTCAAAAATATTAAAAATGTAATGTTTCCAAACTTTTGGGTTCTGGACTGTATATAGCAGTTTTATTAAGTTGGCCTGAGGAAAGCCAACTATGATCTACTATTTAACACTTATATTATGGTTGGTTGCAGGCACAAGCCAACTACTGTTATGATATTTACAACTTCCTATTATATTTTTCTGAGACTACATTATAAACGATACTCCTCCTGGGGCTTTAAAGCCACAAGCCCCAAACTCGGCAGAGACCTGGGCTATAAATAAATGAATTTATTTCACTCTGACAAGCTAAACCAACATATTTGAGTATTACAGGGGTCAGGGCTTATTAAAAATGTATATCTGGCCACAGAACAGAGAGAAAGACGAGAGAGAATTCACCGCTCCGTTCAGCGAGTGGTCTCACAGCGGGCTCACAACAAACGAATTTATTCCTGTTTAAGACCTTTTAAAAATAAAATATTACAGCGATTGCACACAATCCACCCATTAGAACAAACCAAGAGCTAAAAGTGGGTGTTTTTCAGCTGTTGAAGTTTGAAAATGAACGATTTGCGTCAGCTCTTTTGACAGCGCGAGCCCGCGCGGCTTCTCCTGCACTCGCACTACGAGCTCACAAGAAACGAATTTATTCTTGTTTAAGACCTTTTTAAAATAAAATATTACAGCGATTGCACACAATCCACCCATTAGAACAAACCAAGAGCTAAAAGTGTGTGTTTTTTCAGCTGTTGAAGATTGAAAATGAAACGATTTGCGTCAGCTATTTTGACAGCGCGAGACCGCGCGGCTTCTCGTGCAGTGACACAACGAGCTCACAAGAAACAAATTTATTCTTGTTTAAGACCTTTTAAAAATAAAATATTACAGCGATTGCACACAATCCACCCATTAGAACAAACCAAGAGCTAAAAGAGGGTGTTTTTCAGCTGCTGAAGTGTGGAAAATGAAGGATTTGCGTCAGCTCTTTTGACAGCGCGAGACGGCGCGGCTTCTCGTGCAGTCGCACAGCGAGCTCACAACAAACGAATTTATTCTTGTTTAAGACCTTTTAAAAATAAAATATTACAGCGATTGCACACAATCCACCCATTAGAACAAACCAAGAGCTAAAAGTGGGTGTTTTTTTCAGCTGTTGAAGTGTGGAAAATGAAGGATTTGCGTCAGCTCTTTTGACAGCGCGAGACGGCGCGGCTTCTCGTGCAGTCGACACAACGAGCTCACAACAAACGAATTTATTCTTGTTTAAGACCTTTTAAAAATAAAATATTACAGCGATTGCACACAATCCACCCATTAGAACAAACCAAGAGCTAAAAGTGGGTGTTTTTTTTCAGCTGTTGAAGTGTGGAAAATGAAGGATTTGCGTCATCTATTTTGACAACGCGAGACCGCGGGGCTTCACAACGACCTCACAACAAACGACTTTATTCCTGTTTAAGACCTTTTAAAAATAAAATATTATAGCGATTGCACACAATCCACCCATTAGAACACACCAACGGCTAAATTCAGATTTTTGTGAGCTGGTGAAGTAAATTGGAGACTTCAACACTATCATCAGCAGACTCTCTGACGGCTCGAGACTTCAACACTGGCATGGGGAAAAAAATATAAATCTACATACTAAAACTACAGCCTTTTTACATTAAAACACTCCAGCGAATCAGTACACAACAATTAGAAGAAATATATAGAGATTAAGAGAAAAATGAGTGCTTGTGAGATATTTTTTTGTCTTAGGCCAGGAAAAGACATTGCATCGATCTCTCGAGTTACAGAGGACGCTGATTCTGGCTTTTCGCTGCAAGAACGGACAAATCATTCGTCTTGGCAGCTTTCTTTTTTTTGTATGTCTATATTTTGTATTGTCAATAGTAAATATTATGAAAACAATAACTGTTGTAATTTTGTCATCATTATATAGTTTATGTATTATTATTGCAAAATACAATTTAGCAACTCACATAGTTATCATTCATCACTGCTTAAAAAATGTAAGTTGAAAAATAAACTCTTAAAGCATGAAATAAGATACAGAATCAGTAAATTCGATTTTAATGTGGGTATATTATCAGTGAACTAATCATTAAATATTTGTAATCATTCATAAAATATTGGCCCCTTTCATAATGATGTTGTTCAGAAATAAAGGCCACAATGCTAATGTTGTCCACACGATGGCGCCACAGGATAGAAAATACTTCAATATATGTTCAAAGATTTTAAAATGTTCCATTTATGTTCATAAGTATAAAATGCACATACATGCATTCTATTTTCATAAACTTTAATAAAGCCCAATATAGTATTTATGCAAAAACTGTAATCCCCTAAGTACCATTACGTTTTTTTATTATTTTAATAGTATTGACAACATATTTCTCAAGTTATCACACATAAAGTGAAGAAAAGAAACTATATTACTTATCTATTTTTCATATCGATTTTCACCTTGACTTAAACCACATTGTTCCTTTAACCTTCTGTGTTGTTGCCTACAACACTTCAGTTAGAGGACTGGGAAATAGCAAACAGGGGAAAAAGGCATGACTTATTTTGCATACAGCTAGCCAAACCTGTTGAAACTGTTGTCATAGCCAAGGCTTTTTATTGGAACAGAAAACAGCAAGGGTCCATAGAAAAATACTGTTGGAAGTTTTTTTTTTCCACCAAGGCAGCTCAAGAAGGTTGGACACACAAGTACAGTGGCTCTTTTGGCCCAAGGCCAAGCCAACATCAAAGTTAGTTCACTAACTTTACATTCTAGTTATTATTATTATTTTTGGCACAAGCCAACATACTTTATGCAAACGCTACTCCTCCTAGGGCTTTAAAGCCACAATTTATAAAATTCCAAACTCGGCTTTTAAGCCACAAGCCCCAAACTCGGCAGAGACCTGGCCCCGGGGTGTGTAGTTTTATGCTATATCTTTTTAGACTGATCAGACTTACAGTTTATTTATTATTAATTTTTTTAAGTCAGAAATCTCACATAGACTCCCATTATCTGAGAAAAATTGCGCCTCTACAGGAGCAATTCCCGGGACTGAGGGAGGAGTCTGCCTTAGTTTCACTTTTAAATCGGTTAAAAATACATATAAATACATGAATTTATTTCACTCTGACAAGCTAAACCAACATATTTGAATATTACAGGGGTCAGGGCTTATTAAAAATGTATATCTGGCCACAGAACAGAGAGAAAGACGAGAGAGAATTCACCGCTCCGTTCAGCGAGTGGTCTCACAGCGGGCTCACAACAAACGAATTTATTCTTGTTTAAGACCTTTTAAAAATAAAATATTACAGCGATTGCACACAATCCACCCATTAGAACACACCAAGAGCTAAAAGCGGGTGTTTTTTTTCAGCTGTTGAAGTTTGAAAATGAACGATTTGCGTCAGCTCTTTTGACAGCGCGAGACGCGCGGCTTCTCCTGCACTCGCACTACGAGCTCACAAGAAACGAATTTATTCCTTGTTTAAGACCTTTTAAAAATAAAAATATTACAGCGATTGCACACAATCCACCCATTAGAACAAACCAAGAGCTAAAAGTGGGTGTTTTTTTGAGCTGTTGAAGTTTGAAAATTAACGATTTGCGTCAGCTCTTTTGACAGCGCGAGACGGCGCGGCTTCTCGTGCAATGACACACACGACGCTCACTCACAAGAAACGAATTTATTCTTGTTTAAGACCTTTTAAAAATAAAATATTACAGCGATTGCACACAATCCACCCATTAGAACAAACCAAGAGCTAAAAGTGGAAAATAAAACAGCTGTTGAAGTGTGGAAAATGAACGATTTGCGTCAGCTATTTTGACAGCTCGAGACCGCGCGGCTTCTCGTGCAGTCGCACAAAGAGCTCACAAGAAACTAATTTATTCTTGTTTAAGACCTTTTAAAAATAAAATATTACAGCGATTGCACACAATCCACCCATTAGAACAAACCAAGAGCTAAAAGTAGGGTGTTTTTTCAGCTGTTGAAGTGTGGAAAATGAAGGATTTGCGTCAGCTATTTTGACAGCGCGAGACGGCGCGGCTTCTCGTGCAGTGACACAAAGAGCTCACAACAACCGAATTTATTCTTGTTTAAGACCATTTAAAAATAAAATATTACAGCGATTGCACACAATCCACCCATTAGAACAAACCAAGAGCTAAAAGTGGGTGTTTTTCAGTTGTTGAAGTGTGGAAAATGAAGGATTTGAGTCAGCTCTTTTGACAGCGCGAGACGGCGCGGCTTCTCGTGCAGTCGCACAAACGAGCTCACAAACAAACGAATTTATTCTTGTTTAAGACCTTTTAAAAATAAAATATTACAGCGATTGCACACAATCAACCCATTAGAACAAACCAAGAGCTAAAAGTGGGTGTTTTTCAGCTGTTGAAGTGTGGAAAATGAAGGATTTGCGTCATCTATTTTGACAACGCGAGACCGCGGGGCTTCACAACGACCTCACAACAAACGAATTTATTCCTGTTTAAGACCTTTTAAAAATAAAATATTACAGCGATTGCACACAATCCACCCATTAGAACACACCAACGGCTAAATTCAGATTTTTGTGAGATGGAAAATGTCAAAATGAAAGATTTGCAGCAGACTCTCTGACGGCTCGAGACTTCAACACTGGCATGGGGAAAAAGGTCTACATACTGAAACTACAGCATTCTACATTAAAACACTCCAGCGAATCATTACAAAACAATTAGAAGAATATATTATAGAGATTAAAATGAGTGCTGGTGAGATATTTTTTTTGTCTTAGGCCAGAAAAAGACATTGCATCGATCTCTCGAGTTACAGAGGACGCTGATTCTGGCTTTTCGCTGCAAGAACGGACAAATCATTCGTCTTGGCAGCTTTCTTTTTTTTGTATGTCTATATTTTGTATTGTCAATAGTAAATATTATGAAAACAATAACTGTTGTAATTTTGTCATCATTATATAGTTTATGTATTATAATTGCAAAATACAATTTAGCAACTAACATAGTTATCATTCATCACTGCTTAAAAATGTAAGTTGAAAAATAAACTCTTAAAGCATGAAATAAGATACAGAATCAGTAAATTCGATTTTAATGTGGGTATATTATCAGTGAACTAATCATTAAATATTTGTAATCATTCATAAAATATTGGCCCCTTTCATAATGATGTTGTTCAGAAATGAAGGCCACAATGCTAATGTTGTCCACACGATGGCGCCACAGGATAGAAAATACTTCAATATATGTTCACAGATTTTAAAACGTTCCATTTATGTGCATAAATATAAAATGCATATACATGCATTCTATTTTCATAAACTTTAATAAAGCCCAATATAGTATTTATGCAAAAACTGTAATCCCCTAAGTACCATTACGTTTTTTCTTATTTTAATAGTATTGACAACATATTTCTCAAGTTATCACACATAAAGTGAAGAAAAGAAACAAACTATATTACTTATCTATTTTTCATATCTATTTTCACCTTGACTTAAACCACATTGTTTCTTTTTTACCTTCTGTGTTGTTGCCTACAACACTTCAGTTAGAGGACTGGGAAATAGCAAACAGGGGAAAAAGGCATGACTTATTTTACATACAGCTAGCCAAACCTGTTGAAACTGTTGTCATAGCCAAGGCTTTTTATTGGAACAGAAAACAGCAAGGGTCCATAGAAAAATACTGTTGGAAATTTTTTTTTTTTTCATTTCCAAGGCAGCTCAAGAAGGTTGGACACACAAGTACAGTGGCTCTTTTGGCAGAAGGCCAAGCCAACATCAAAGTTAGTTCAAACTTACATTCTAGTTATGTTGGCTTGGCACAAGCCAACATAACTTTATTATTATTATTGGCTTGGCACAAGCCAACATACTGTTTATTATTTTATTATTATTATTATTTTTATTATTATTATTCTTCTGATCCAAAAATTCCAAACGCTACTCCTCCTAGGGCTTTAAAGCCACAAGCCCCAAACTCGGCAGAGACCTGGGCCCCGGGGTGTAGTTTTATGCTATATCTTTTTAAGACTGATCAGACTTACAGTTTATTTATTATTAATTTTTATAAATCAGAAATCTCCCATAGACTCCCATTATCTAAGAAAAATTGCGCCTCTACAGGAGCAATTCCCGGGACTGAGGGAGGAGTCTGCCTTACTTTCACTTTTAAATCGGTTAAAAATACATATAAATACATGAATTTATTTCACTCTGACAAGCTAAACCAACATATTTGAATATTACAGGGGTCAGGGCTTATTAAAAATGTATATCTGGGTCACAGAACAGAGAGAAAGACGAGAGAGAATTCACCGCTCCGTTCAGCGAGTGGTCTCACAGCGTGCTCACAACAAACGAATTTATTCTTGTTTAAGACCTTTTAAAAATAAAAATATTACAGCGATTGCACACAATCCACCCATTAAAACAAACCAAGAGCTAAAAGTGGGTGTTTTTCAGCTGTTGAAGTTTGAAAATGAACGATTTGCATCAGCTCTTTTGACAGCGCGAGACGGCGCGGCTTCTCCTGCACTCGCACTCGCACTACGAGCTCACAAGAAACGAATTTATTCTTGTTTAAGACCTTTTAAAAATAAAATATTACAGCGATTGCACACAATCCACCCATTAGAACAAAACAAGAGCTAAAAGTGGGTGTTTTTCAGCTGTTGAAGTTTGAAAATGAACGATTTGCGTCAGCTCTTTTGACAGCGCGAGACGGCGCGGCTTCTCGTGCAGTGACACAAAGAGCTCACAAGGAACGAATTTATTCTTGTTTAAGACCTTTTAAAAATAAAATATTACAGCGATTGCACACAATCCACCCATTAGAACAAACCAAGAGCTAAAAGTGGGTGTCTTTTCAGCTGTTGAAGTGTGGAAAATGAAGGATTTGCGTCAGCTCTTTTGACAGCGCGAGACGGCGCGGCGTTCTTCTCGTGCAGTCGCACAACGAGCTCACAAGAAAACGAATTTATTCTTGTTTAAGACCTTTTAAAAATAAAATATTACAGCGATTGCACACAATCCACCCATTAGAACAAACCAAGAGCTAAAAGTGGGTGTTTTTTTTACAAACGAATTTAAACTTTTTAAAAACAAGTATTTGCGTCAGCTCTTTTGACAGCGCGAGACGGCGCGGCTTCTCGTGCAGTCGCACAGCGAGCTCACAACAAACGAATTTATTCTTGTTTAAGACCTTTTAAAAATAAAATATTACAGCGATTGCACACAATCCACCCATTAGAACAAACCAAGAGCTAAAAGTGGGTGTTTTTTCAGCTGTTGAAGTGTGGAAAATGAAGGATTTGCGTCAGCTCTTTTGACAGCGCGAGACGGCGCGGCTTCTCGTGCAGACACAACGACGCTCACAACAAACGAAACGAAGAAACGAATATTCTTGTTTAAGACCTTTTAAAAATAAAATATTACAGCGATTGCACACAATCCACCCATTAGAACAAACTAAGAGCTAAAAGTGGGTGTTTTTCAGCTGCTGAAGTGTGGAAAATGAAGGATTTGCGTCATCTATTTTGACAACGCGAGACCGCGGGGCTCGCGGGGCACACACGACCTCACAACAAACGACTTTATTCCTGTTTAAGACCTTATAAAAATAAAATATTACAGCGATTGCACACAATCCACCCATTAGAACACAACAACGGCTAAATTCAGATTTTTGTGAGCTGGTAAATTGTGAAATTGAATGATTTGCAGCGGACTCTCTGACGGCTCGAGACTTCAACACTGGCATGGGGAAAAAAAAAATATTCTACATACTGAAACTACAGCCTTTTACATTAAAAACACTCCAGCGAATCAGTACAAAACAATTAGAAGAATATATTAGAGAGATTAAAATGAGTGCTTGTGAGATATTTTTTTTTGTCTTAGGTCAGAAAAAGACATTGCATCGATCTCTCTCGAGTTACAGAGGACGCTGATTCTGGCTTTTCGCTGCAAGAACGGACAAATCATTCGTCTTGGCAGCTTTTCTTTTTTTGTATGTCTATATTTTGTATTGTCAATAGTAAATATTATGAAAACAATAACTGTTGTAATTTTGTCATCATTATATAGTTTATGTATTATTATTGCAAAATACAATTTAGCAACTCACATAGTTATCATTCATCACTGCTTAAAAATGTAAGTTGAAAAATAAACTCTTAAAGCATGAAATAAGATACAGAATCAGTAAATTCGATTTTAATGTGGGTATATTATCAGTGAACTAATCATTAAATATTTGTAATCATTCATAAAATATTTGCCCCTTTCATAATTATGTTGTTCAGAAATGAAGGCCACAATGCTAATGTTGTCCACACGATGGCGCCACAGGATAGAAAATACTTCAATATATGTTCACAGATTTTAAAATGTTCCATTTATGTGCATAAATATAAAATGCATATACATGCATTCTATTTTCATAAACTTTAATAAAGCCCAATATAGTATTTATGCAAAAACTGTAATCCCCTAAGTACCATTACATTTTTTTTTCTTATTTTAATAGTATTGACAACATATTTCTCAAATTATCACACATAAAGTGAAGAAAAGAAACTATATTACTTATCTATTTTTCATATCTATTTTCACCTTGACTTAAACCACATTGTTTCTTTTACCTTCTGTGTTGTTGCCTACAACACTTCAGTTAGAGGACTGGGAAATAGCAAACAGGGGAAAAAAAGGCATGACTTATTTTGCATACAGCTAGCCAAACCTGTTGAAAACCTGTTGTCATAGCCAAGGCATTTTATTGGAACAGAAAACAGCAAGGGTCCATAAAAAAATACTGTTGGAAGTTTTTTTTTTTTTTTTTTCCACCAAGGCAGCTCAAGAAGGTTGGACACACAAGTACAGTGGCTCTTTTGGCCCAAGGCCAAGCCAACTTAGTTCACTAACTTTACATTCTAGTTAAGTTGGTAGTTACAAGCCAACATACTTTATTATTTTAAACTTATTATTATTATTTATTTTTTTAATTATTTTTTTAAACGCTACTCCTCCTAGGACTTTAAAGCCACAAGCCCCAAACTCGGCAGAGACCTGGGCCCCGGGGTGTAGTTTGTTGCTATATATCTTTTTTTTTAGACTGATCAGACTTACAGTTTATTTATTATTAATTTTTATAAATCAGAAATCTCCCATAGACTCCCATTATCTGAGAAAAATTGCGCCTCTACAGGAGCAATTCACTTCCCGGACTGAGGGAGGAGTCTGCCTTAGTTTCACTTTTAAATCGGTTTAAAAATACATATAAATACATGAATTTATTTCACTCTGACAAGCTAAACCAACATATTTGAATATTACAGGGGTCAGGGCTTATTAAAAATGTATATCTGGCCACAGAACAGAGAGAAAGACGAGAGAGAATTCACCGCTCCGTTCAGCGAGTGGTCTCACAGCGGGCTCACAACAAACAAATTTATTCTTGTTTAAGACCTTTTAAAAATAAAATATTACAGCGATTGCACACAATCCACCCATTAGAACAAACCAAGAGCTAAAAGAGGGTGGTTTTTCAGCTGTTGAAGTTTGAAAATGAACGATTTGCGTCAGCTCTTTTGACAGCGCGAGACGGCGCGCCTTCTCCTGCACTCGCACTACGAGCTCACAAGAAACGAATTTATTCTTGTTTAAGACCTTATAAAAAAATAAAATATTACAGCGATTGCACACAATCCACCCATTAGAACAAACCAAGAGCTAAAAGTGGGTGTTTTTCTTCAGCTGTTGAAGTTTGAAAATGAACGATTTGCGTCAGCTCTTTTGACAGCGCGAGACCGCGCGGCTTCTCGTGCACTCGCACTACGAGCTCACAAGAAACGAATTTATTCTTGTTTAAGACCTTTTAAAAATAAAATATTACAGCGATTGCACACAATCCACCCATTAGAACAAACCAAGAGCTAAAATTGGGTTTTTTTCAGCTGTTGAAGTTTGAAAATGAACGATTTGCGTCAGCTCTTTTGACAGCGCGAGACGGCGCGGCTTCTCTTGCAGTCGCACAAAGAGCTCACAAGAAACGAATTTATTATTGTTTAACACCTTTTAAAAATAAAATATTCCAGCGATTGCACACAATCCACCCATTAGAACAAACCAAGAGCTAAAAGTGGGTGTTTTTTTCAGCTGTTGAAGTGTGGAAAATGAAGAATTTGCGTCAGCTCTTTTGACAGCGCGAGACGGCGCGGCTTCTCGTGCAGTCGCACACAACGAGCTCACAACAAACGAATTTTATTCTTGTTTAAGACCTTTTAAAAATAAAATATTACAGCGATTGCACACAATCCACCCATTAGAACAAACCAAGAGCTAAAAGTGGGTGTTTTTCAGCTGTTGAAGTGTGGAAAATGAAGGATTTGCGTCAGCTATTTTGACACAGCGCGAGACGGCGCGGCTTCTCGTGCAGTGCACAACGAGCTCAAGAAACGAATTTATTCCTGTTTAAGACCTTTTAAAAATTCTATTACAGCGATTGCACACAATCCACCTTTTAAAAATAAATAAAGTATTACAGCGATTGCACACAATCCACCCATTAGAACAAACCAAGAGCTAAAAGTGGGTGTTTTTGAGCTGTTGAACTGTGGAAAATGAAGGATTTGCGTCGATCTATTTTGACAACGCGAGACCGCGGGGCTTCATAACGACCTCACAACAAACGACTTTATTCCTGTTTAAGACCTTATAAAAATAAAATATTACAGCGATTGCACATAATCCACACATTAAAACAAACCAACGGCTAAATTCAGATTTTTGAGAGCTGGTAAATTGTGAAATTGAATGATTTGCAGCAGACTCTCTGACGGCTCGAGACTTCAACACTGGCATGGGGAAAAAAGGTCTACATACTGAAACTACAGCCTTTTACATTAAAACTCTCCAGCGAATCAGTACAAAACAATTAGAAGAATATATTATAGAGATTAAAATGAGTGCTTGTGAGATATTTTTTTTTGTCTTAGGCCAGAAAAAGACATTGCATCGATCTCTCGAGTTACAGAGGACGCTGATTCTGGCTTTTCGCTGCAAGAACGGACAAATCATTCGTCTTGGCAGCTTTTTTTTTTGTATGTCTATATTTTGTATTGTCAATAGTAAATATTATGAAAACAATAACTGTTGTAATTTTGTCATCATTATATAGTTTATGTATTATTATTGCAAAATACAATTTAGCAACTCACATAGTTATCATTCATCACTGCTTAAAAATGTAAGTTGAAAAATAAACTCTTAAAGCATGAAATAAGATACAGAATCAGTAAATTCGATTTTAATGTGGGTATATTATCAGTGAACTAATCATTAAATATTTGTAATCATTCATAAAATATTGGCCCCCTTCATAATGATGTTGTTCAGAAATGAAGGCCACAATGCTAATGTTGTCCACACGATGGCGCCACAGGATAGAAAATACTTCAATATATGTTCACAGATTTTAAAATGTTCCATTTATGTGCATAAATATAAAATGCATATACATGCATTCTATTTTCATAAACTTTAATAAAGCCCAATATAGTATTTATGCAAAAACTGTAATCCCCTAAGTACCATTACATTTTTTTTCTTATTTTAATAGTATTGACAACATATTTCTCAAGTTATCACACATAAAGTGAAGAAAATAAACTATATTACTTATCTATTTTTCATATCTATTTTCACCTTGACTTAAACCACATTGTTTCTTTTACCTTCTGTGTTGTTGCCTACAACACTTCAGTTAGAGGAATGGGAAATAGCAAACAGGGGAAAAAAGCATGACTTATTTTGCATACAGCTAGCCAAACCTGTTGAAACTGTTGTCATAGCCAATGCTTTTTATTGGAACAGAAAACAGCAAGGGTCCACAGAAAAATACTGTTGGAAGTTTTATTTTTTTCCACCAAGGCAGCTCAAGAAGGTTGGACACACAAGTACAGTGGCTCTTTTGGCCCAAGGCCAAGCCAACATCAAAGTTAGTTCACTAACTTTACATTCTAGTTATTATTATTATTATTCTTCTGAGACTAAAATTTAAACTGCTATCTCCTCCTAGAGCTTTCACTCTAGAAGACTCCAACTCAGCCCAGACCTTCAGACTGATCTGACTCGGGTTGCTATATCTTTTCTAACTGATCATGCTATGGTTTTCATAAAAATGACTACCAAAATCATAAAAATATCATAAACTTTCATTGATAAACTTTCACAAAACGCTAGACTTCAATATTGCCAAAACTATCCAAGCTGTCAAAAACTCAAATCTAAAAAACTGAAGCCCATTAGACTCAATCAAGCTTATATCCCAAGTGTACTATTTCTAATGTCACTGGTCTTATCTAAACTCTATCTATCTAAATCAAATCTATCTCTATCTAATCTATCTATCTATCTATCTACTATGCTATCTATCATCTATCTATATCTATCTATCTATCATCTATCAATCTGCTATCTATCTATCATATCTATCTATATCTATCTATCTTGCTATCTATCTATCTATCTATCTAGCTATCTAGTCATGCTATCACATCTATCTATATCTATCTATCAACATGCTAATCATGCTATCATCTAGCTACTATCTAGTCTATCTAGTCATCTAGTGTACTTGCTAATCATGCTAATCATGCTAGCTACATGCTATCTACTAGCTAATCATGCTAAAACATGCTATCTATGCTAGTAACTATCTAATCATGCTATCATGCTAGTCTACTTGTTATCATGCTAGTACATGCTATTATAATCTATGCTAGTATCATGCTAGTGACATGCTAGTCACTTGCTAATCTATGCTATCTATCATGCTAGAGCTGGTATGCTAGCTACTTGCTAATCATGCTAGAAACATGCTAGTCAACATGCTAGCTACATGCTAGTCACTTGCTAAACATGCTATCTACATGCTAGTCACATGCTTAGTCATCTAATCATGCTAGAAACATGCTAGCGACATGCTAGTCAAACATGCTAAAACATGCTAGTGACATGCTAGTCACATGCTAATCATGCTAGGAAACATGCTAGTAACATGCTAGTCACTAGCTAATCATGCTAGTGACATGCTAGCTATGCTAGAAACATGCTAGTCACTTGCTAATCATGCTAGAAACATGCTAGTCACATGCTAATCACATGCTAACAAATGCTAATCATGCTAGCTAACATGCTAGCGACATGCTAGTCACTTGCTAATCATGCTAGGGAACATGCTAGCGACATGCTAGTCCCTTGCTAGTCATGCTAGCAACATGCTATTCACTTGCTAATCATGCTAGTCACATGCTAGCTACATGCTAAAACATGCTAGCGACATGCTAGTACATGCTAGTCATGCTAATCATGCTAGAAACATGCTAGTCATGCTAGAGACATGCATGCTATCATGCTAAACATGCTAGTGACATGTTAGTACTTGCTAATCATGCTAGCAACATGCTAGTTACTTGCAAATCATGCTAGCAACATGCTAGCAACATGCTAGTAACATTCTAATCATGCTAGAAACACTATAGACACACTATAAAAATGCTAATAATGCTAGCTGCTAATCATGCTAGAAACATGCTAGGCAACATGCTAATCATGCTAAAAACATGCTAGCGAATGCATGCTAGTCCACTTGCTAGAAACATGCAATAATCATGTTAGCGACATGCTAGTCACATGCAAATCATGCTAGCAAAATGTTAGTCACTAGCTAATCATGCTAGTCAACATGCTAATCATGCTAATCAACATGCTAGCGAACATGCTAGTCACATGCTAGTCACTTGCTATTATGCTAGCAAAATGCTAGCGACATGCTAGCAACATGCTACTAATCATGCTAAAAACATGCTAGCAACATGCTAATCATGCTAGGAACATGCTAGTAAATGCTAGCGACATGCTAGTCACTTGCTAATCATGCTACAAAAACATGCTAGTGACATGCTAGATACCTTGCTAATCATGTGAAGCGACATGCTAGTCACTTTTGCTAATCATGCTAGCAACATGCTAGCAACTTTGCTAATCATGCTAATGACATGGTAGTCACTTGCTTTCAATGCTAGCAATGCGTTAATCACTTTCTTTTTTAAACTTCTTAACTTTTCAAATTTTAAATCTTTTTAAACTTTTTAAACTTTTCAAACTTTCTAAATTTTTCAAACTTTCTGGTCAGGCTTTTTCAAGCCAACTTAAAGTTTGACCACAAACTTTACTATCTAGTTACTTATTGCAATTAGTGGCAATTATTTTCACCTCAGCATTGTAATACATTACAAAACAGTATGCAATAACTTATTGAGTGTAAATTTAAATTTTAATTCAAATTATTAAATGGACCTGCAAAAGGCCTCCCTACATCTACCCTAACCCTAACCGATACTTTATTTTAAACTTTTTGATTTTTGCCTTTATTTTTATTAAAAATAAATGCTTTTCTGATGTGATTTGAAATTTGAAAAGGGAGAAAAAAAGTCAGCCAAAAGGTAGATACAAACCCGGGTCGATCGCGTCAAAAGTAGTATGATACACACTTTATAATCTGCACCACTGAATCTGATGTCTGTCAAAAGTCTTTTGTAATCACACGTTGGTGGGTGGAGTTCATGTAAATAGCCTAAATAGACACTCCGATTTTTTTTTTATTCCCAACAGTTAAACAGTTGGCCACAGAAAAAAAAACAGTGGGTGCTGCAGCACCCTCAGCACCCCCGCTTCCCGTGCCTATGGGCCACCAATAGGACCGTCTTGAGAGCCAGAGGCTTACGCAGTGCTGATGGTCTCAAACCGATGGCCTGCCAAACCTACCAGGACAATTGATAAATCCCAAGAAGTGATTCGTACAGAGTGGAGAGACCTAAGCTGTCTCCCTGTAAAAACAAGGAAACCAGGATACCAACGAGGCTAAATCCTCAAACCCTTGATCCACTGGGACAGCCTTATGTGAAGATATTGCTGCCATAAGACCCAATCTACAGCATAAACCTGTGTGAACTAGTTTCTCTGGTTTGAACTGACTCTAACAGTCCTGAAGTGTAGAAACACATGTGTCCACATGGTGCGAGACTCTAAATCCACTCCTAGAAGAGTCGTCTGCTGACTCGACAACAATACACTCTTCTTCTGCTCGTACTCCAAGACTCCTCAAATGATCGAGAAGCACGACTCAGTGAGAATCTGGATGCCCCTTATATACAAGACAAATATCATTTGTTTAACCTGACTTCCAGACACAGCCTTAGATGAAATCAACTGAAGATTAAAGATATTAAATCTCTCAAGATCTGTTTAAACATCTCCACAAACATCTTCACCAGCTTCACTCATTACTGACCAGACTGACTTTATTTCTGTCAGATGAAGCTCTAATTGAGAATTACAGAAGTTCTTCTTCTGCTCGTACTCCAAGACTCCTCAAATGATCGAGAAGCACATCTCAGTGAGAATTTGGACGCCTTGGAGTTGCAACAAGGCCAGAACCATGTCAAAGTCAAATACCTGTAATTATTGCAATAATGATTTTCATGTGCAAAAATTTAATTTTAACCTGAGATGTTGATATTTTTTTTTCCAGAGTTGAAAAATATATGCTTTGTTCTTACAGACAAAATACAGCAAAATCTAACACCCATATCACATTTTTATAAAATTACATTTATAAAACTGATTCCACAAAAAAGAAGAAACTATTATGTTAAAAAATGGCCTTGTTCCTTATATACAAGACAAATATCATTTGTTTTTAGACACAGTCTCAGCTGAAATCAACTGAAGATAAAAGACATTAAATCTCTCAAGATCTGATTAAACATCTCCACAAACAGCTTCACCAGCTTCACTCATTACTGACCAGACTGACTTTATTTCTGTCAGATGTAGCTCTTATTGAGAACTACAGAGGTTTAGATGTTGATGATTTATTGGAAATAATATTTGTTCTTACAATATTGAGATTGTAAAGTAATGAATTAATGATAGCAGTCGTAGTGTTTTCAGAGCGGAGATCTCACTGTTGAAGTTTGGAAACATGTTTCTGCTGTGTATGGGATTCTCATAATATTCTCAACTCAACTCAACTTTATTTATAAAGCACTTTCAACACCACAAGTGGAACCAAAGTGCTGTACAGAAAGTATAAAAGAGGAACATAAAAAACAAAATGTCAGTTCCTTTTTTCTTCTGCTGCACGCCACTAAACTTGATCTTTCAGTTAACAGAGGGATAAGTTCAGCCGGTTTAATAAACTCAATTAAAATTTTATATCCAATTTTAATTACATCAGCCAAACAACTTACAGTTTCTAGCCTTCCCTTGAATTCAGTTCAATTCAAATTTCCATGAAATGAATCTGCAGTATGTGAGCACATTAGTGGAGATAAGAGCAGAGACTAACACCTGCTTAGTTGAAACACACAGTTTAAAAGTTTCCACACAGACTATCCTGACCAAACTATATTTACTGGTCACCATATCAGCACTATTTAGAGGAGAGAAATGTTTTGTATTAATATTATATAATATTTGACCATTTTATGCAGCAGAAGAAAAGAAGAAGTGACATCTGAATGTGTGAGAGTTCATCATCAGTCTATTCTGGGTTCAGAGATGATCTCTGCTCTACTGAATCCCACACACAGCAGAAACAAATATCCAAACAACAAAAATTATATCCAATAAATCAAAACAATACAACTGATATCATTAATTCACTACTTTACTAATGAAGGTCTAGAATGGCTGTCAAGTATCTCAATATTGTAAAAACAAATATTATTTCCAATAAATCATCAACATCTAAACCTCTGTAATTCTCAATAAGAGCTTCACCTGACAGAAATAAAGTCAGTCTGGTCAGTAATGAGTGAAGCTGGTGAAGCTGTTTGTGGAGATGTTTAATCAGATCTTGAGAGATTTAATATCTTTTATCTTCAGCTGATTTCATCTAAGGCTGTGTCTGGAAGTCAGGTTAAACAAATGATAATTGTCTTGTATATAAGGGGCGTCCAGATTCTCACTGAGTCGTGCTTCTCGATCATTTGAGGAGTCTTGGAGTACGAGCAGAAGAAGAGTGTATTGTTGTCAAGTCAGCAGACGACTCTTCTAGGAGTAGATTTAGAGTCTCGCACCATGTGGACACATCTGTGTTTCTACACTTCAGGACTGTTAGAGTCAGTTCAAACCAGAGAAACTAGTTCACACAGGTTTATGCTGTAGATTGGGTCTCATGGCAGCAATGTCTTCACATAAGGCTGTCACAGTGGATCGAGGGTTTAGGATTTAGCCTCGTTGGCTTCCTGGTTTTTACAGGGAGACAGCTTTGGGCTTCCAAAAGAGGATGATATTTGCTTCATCATGCCTGGAGCTGATCCGTGCTGGTCGCTTAGGAAATACATCAACTCCACGCTGTGGAATCGCTGGATCAGCTTTCACTGTGGACGAAGCGGAGTCCAGCCCGGGGTCATCATGTGTGGTTACCCGCCGGCCGCGCCGTTCCCAAGCTGGCTTCCACTCACTTTAGTCCACCGTGTGTGACGCTGTGTTTTGTTGTGAAAGTGAAACTACTTTGTTTGCTCTTCCAAAAGAGGGCACAACTTACTACACTGTTCCAGAATAGTTCAAACCAAATATTCAGATGTGTGCTGTGCATTTTATGAAGAACAAGGACTGTTTTCTGATCTGCCGGCTGTTCTGACTCACAGACTGTAAGTTTTTTATATTTAAAGAATTTGTCACTGACGATTTTATCATGAGTTTTGAGCAGTGTAGAGTAGATATGGTTTTATGTTTATGCAGCACGATGCAACGCAACGCGTAAAAAGACAGTATAAGTCATTATAATCAGTAACTATGTCCACACTGGATGGAACAGATGCTTCATTTGTAATGGGTTTTAGCGTAACATTTCCGTCACACACTTGAGGTATTCGGTCAATCACAATGCACTGGATAGCTGGCCAGTCAGAGCACACCTCGCTTGCGCAAAAGGTTGTGGGTTCAATTCCCAGGGAACACACATACTGGTAAAACAAATTATATCCTGAATGCACTGGAAGTTGCTTTGGATAAAAGCATCTGCTAAATGCTAAACTGTTTTTTAACCTTAAACCACATAAACACATTGCATTACACCAAATACACAAAATAATGTTTTTTATAGCAACGTCATATGACCCCTTCAATTATTTTAGTTTGCCTACCCCATCTGATGATAAGTGGTTCTTTGAGGGTTCTGTGAGCAACAAAACAATCATATTCATCTTTTTCATCCTCATTTATCTCCACACTCTTCTTCATCTGGAAGGTCCCATCATGGTTTGGTCTGATTCCTGTGGATTCAAGCTCATATTCAGGAAGAGGTGAGCGATATTTCCTGATGGTCAACATCATGTCTTTGGGGTGGAAGCCAGTGGCCAGACAGGTGAGTCTCCGCTTGGTTTTGTCTCTGATAGACCTTTTTGCAAACACATGAACATCTGGAGGAGCTGAAAACACAGTGATCAGTTTATTAGCCAGCTGCATCTGCAGCAGATCATCAAACAAATAGAAATACATTTACTCACAGCCGTTTCTGAACTCCTCGTCTGCATATTCTCTGAATTTGTTGAGCCAGTCCACACACTCTTTCTCCAGGTATCCTTTGGTGTATTGGTTTAGGATCGGCACATTGTCCCATTTTCTCTTGGTTGGTAGAGCTGCGTCAACTGAGGCGACCCACTGAGACTCTTTATCATCAAAAGACAGAAAGTTTTCTCCATCATAGCTGTACTCATCAATGCCTTTTGAAAACTTCACTTCATCTCCTTGTTTTTCAACTTCACAACCATGTCTCCACTGAAGAACATGAACATCTGAAATGGACACAAAATGTCTGTGAGATGAAAATATAAATGGATTGATCATGTGTATATGCAGGTTAAACTGTATGAATGTTTCTCACCTGATTCATTGTGTCTCATGCGTTTCATCAGAATATCAACATTCACATTAAACCACTGTTCTTTGCTCTTTCTGGACTGGGTGCCTTTTTCCCAGTAATCCTCCTGCATTTTCTCTTTCATCCAGCGCTGTCTGGGAATCTTCTTCTGTTCCTTACTATTGTAATAGTCGATTTCTCTGTCATCTAGCAGACCCATAGCAGTGAACTGATAGATGCCCGGCAGATCCACAGGTTTGGACAAAGCCGTGTAAATGTAATACAGCGAGTGTTTCTCTGCAAGGAAAAGCAATACAGCTGAACTAAACTACTTTCACGAGTCATGATCTTCACAAATAAAAAAGAACTAAATCAACACAGATTTACCTCGTTTGAACAATGACACTGCTGTTTTTTAATCTGAAAAGCACTATGAACTATAAATAATGTGACTTGATGAAAACCAAAAACAACTTTTAAGATTTGTTTTGGAAATGGTTTCTTTACAAAAAGTTTCTTTTTTTTCTTTCTTTCTTTCTTTCTTTCTTTCTTTCTTTCTTTCTTTCTTTCTTTTTTTTTTTTTAGGTTTGAACATTGCCCTAACTTTCAGCTAATGTTTTCTTCAACGTTCCCCATAACCTCTTAGATGTTTAATAAATATTTACTCTACATTATGCACTATGGTGTAACCACTACATGGCTGTATAGCAGGTAGTTGCTGTGAACATTGTTATTAAACATAATTACTAACTTGTATTAGATTCTGCATTTGGTTATATACAGTATTTAGATTATAAAGACTGCTTTTTGTAAAAGTTGACATTTAAAGGTTAATTTGAAGTGTCAGTTTTTGCATTATTATTGCGGTCAAATCTGAACACAGGGAACACATTTTGTAACTCATAGGCCTACTAGTGACATATTATAACTTGATTAGTAACATGAAAGTAATCAGAATAAATATTGACTCAGCGCGACCAGGGTGATATTCCTAAATATATTACTGAGTGTTTATCTAGCTAACATATCTAAACAGAGATGTGGTCTGTGGTCGAGTAGTTTAAAAAACTTCACATCGCTGTCAGCTATTGATAGATTCATATTCTAGTAGCTTTAATTGCATGATAAAAATGATTTACATTACCATAGCAATGGTAGCGCTCTGACCCAGTACTGTTGAGCATTATCAAATTAATAGTCGACACAGAATCAGACAGTGTTTAAACAGGCGAGAGCGAGGCTTTGTGTGGAAGGCGCGTGCTGGAGAAGCGCGTACAGAGGCGCGCAGAAGGAGGACAGACAAACCCACAATAATTTATGATTCCTGTTTTCGTTTTATATTACACTTAACCCTGGCTTAACGGTCTTTTTTCAGCTATGAAGTAGGAATTAACTGATAATTCTACATTTTATTAAATGCTGTAGGCTTCAACTAATTTCAGAGCTCTGTATAGATCATTACACACACACACACACACACACACACACAAAAACATCTGCAATGTTTTAATTGAAAGATTCGTTAATAAAATCTTAAAACAGCCTGTAGAGAAAGTCCAGCAACTTTAAATCATTTACCTGCTTGAAGTGAAGGTGGAGCCCCATAAAGCAGAAAAACACAAAGCAGAGCAAAGATCTTCATCGTCATACTCGTTTCCATGACTGAAAGGCTTTAAGCCTGTGTAATCTTTTTCCAATTTTTATATCGTTGAAAGCAAGAGCTCACAGCAACAGAAAACTAGTTACGGAGAATAGCGGTAGATGTTTTAACCAATAAGAAAACAGAACGATGACATCATGCGTTTCTGGGGAGAAGTGGAGAGGTTTAACCAACAAAGTGTTTTATTCAGTCAGGCATTAACTGAATAAATACATTTATTATATATACACACACACTTAAACAATTCTTTCACAAGATTATAATATGTTAGATGCCAGTTTTATAATTTTCTCAAAATGTTCTCAAAGGGTTTAGTGTATTCATCAGATAATCATTAGTACAAATAAATCAATATTAGCAGATATTCATAATAATTCATGAGAAATTAAACCAAGCACTTGAGTAATATGATTTTTTTTAAACAGCCTGTCTTGACAGTAAATACTCATATTTATTTATTTATTTATTGCTTGTAAACCTGCTTTTCCTGTAAAAAAAAAAAAACAATAAAAAAATAAAATAAAAGTCAATATATACTGGAGAGGTCACTTAACTAAAAATAAAAACAAAATGGTTACTTCAGATGAAATAAATGTAAGATAAAATAAACAATAAGACAAGTTATTTATTTTACTATCTTACTATCACTCTGTGTTGTTTAAAGTGATAAAATATAACTTAATTCCCACCATATTTCTGATATTATACTATCAAGCTAATCCGATTAATTGGATCGTTTGCTTTTATCCTAAAACTACTAGTACAGCGCGTTAGCTTTTGTCAGCCGGTTAGCTTGTCATTCACGTTTCCATTCGCATCTGTTGCTGTTTTCTCCATTCACATCGGTGGCTGATTTTTTTTTTTTTTTTTTTCATTTGGTTTCTTTTCATTCTCGCTCTGTTTTTTACTATATACGTGATTGGCTAGCGTCTGTGCTAGGGTATTTGCATAAGGTGATGTGATTAGCTGGCGCCTGCACTGGCGCTTGAAATGTTAAAAGGTTTTCAACTTCACCCGAGAGCAACAGACCCAATGTGACGTGACGGCCCCACAATTCCTTTCGCCATCGCTTAACATTACTCCATTCAAAGTAAACGAGAACCTTTAAAACATACACACTTTTACAATAGGGCGTCAGACACTGTAATATGCTCTGGTCCCCTCCCTGCTTACCGTAGTGATGAGATACTTAGCAGATCTCAGTATTTGAACGAGCTCTTGTTACATTATAATCCTCCACGTCCACTGCATTCTCAGAACTCTGGCAATTGAGTAATACCTAGAAAATCAAAATCAACTGCAGGCGGCAGATCCTTTTCCTATTTAGCGCCCACACTCTGGAAAAACCTACCTAACATTTTTTGGGAGGCAGACACAATCTGTAAATTTAAATCTAGATTAAAGACCCATCTCTTTAACCTGGCTTACACATAACACACTAACACATTTCTAATATTCAAATCCGTTAAAGGATTTTTAGGCTGCATTAATTAGGTAAACTGGAACCGGGAACACTTCCCATAACACCCGATGTACTTCCTACATCTTTAGAAGAATGGCATCTATGCTAATATAAGTCTGTTTCCTTCTTATTCCGAGGTCACCGTAGCCACCAGATCCAGTCTGTATCCAGATCAGATGGTGGATCAGCACCTAGAAAGGACCTCTACAGCCCTGAAAGACAGCAGAGACCGGGACTAGAACTAGATGAGCCCCAGATACAGATCCCCTGTAAAGACCTTGTCTCAGACGACCACCGGGACAAAACCACAGGAACCAGTTGAATCCTCGGCACAATGTGGTTTTACTGCAGCCTGAAATTGAACTGCTTATTTTGTCTGGCCAGAGGAGAACTGCCCCCACCCCCAACTGAGCTAGGTTTTTTCTCCATTCTGTCATTCTGAGTTTTGGTTTCTTGACGTCTTTGCCTCTGGCTTGCTTAGTTGTGGAAATTTAATTTCCAGCAATATGGTCAACTTGATTGCACAGATACTGCACAGGCACAAATGCCTAGTATTGTAAAACTTTAAAACAACATTACTGTTGTTTCTTTCACAGCCCGTCTTCAAAGCGCTTGCACCACGATGCAACAACCGCTATTTCAACAATATACTTTTAAAATCACTCCCTAACCCTTATCTTGATTACTTTCTTTTCTCTTTTTCCACTTCTTTGCAGTCTGCAACAGTTTTAGAGCTGCACCTCTTCATGTTCAAACATTAACAAACCCGACTGAAACTTTATCAAAGTTATTATACCAAGCATTACTTGTCTGAACCCTGACATGGGGCCCCTTGGTGGTCATGGGGCCCTTTCCAACCGCTTATATCGCTTATTAGGTCAGGCAGGCACTGCTGATAGCTCTCATTCCTCCATGACATGAAAGTAGCTCTGCCAGATGAGCACCCAATGGCAACAGTTTAAAAGTAGACCAATTCCATGGAAAAACACGGAGACTTGACAACCCTGCATCCAACACGAGCTGTAGGTGTCAGATTTCACTGATCACGAGTTGAGAGGAGAGATGGCTAACAGATCATGCTGGAGGATTTGCTGCTCAACAGATCCTGAGCTCATTGATTGCAAAATCAAAAGTGAACAGTGAGCACTCATTCAAAAGAGATTTAAATACTCTGCATATTGATAGCAGTCCCTGAGGCACAAAAATAATATGCAATAGGGCTGGGTCAATAAATCGATGCATAGTGTTTTGTGGGTTGATTCTGAGATTATCAGAATGCATCGTGATTCTCTCTCTCAGTTCAGTTCATTTATTTCTATAGCACTATTCAAACAACAAAGAGTTGCACCAAAGTGCTGTACAGACATTAATAAAACATTTTAGTAAAGGAAAGATCACATCATAAAACAACGACACAAAACCATAAAAAACTCAACCCTCTTCACTTGCAAAGGCTATAGAAAGGAAGTGCATTTTTAAACGACTTTTAAAAAAGCCTAATGTAGGAGCAGATCTGATATGAAGTGGTAGGTTGTTCCATAACTTAGGGGCAGCTACAGCAAAGGCCCTTTAAGTTTCGTCCCCGGAACAAGCAGAGCCCCTTTGTCTGCAGATCTTAAAGACCTAAGGGGCTTATAGACCTGAAGGACTTCAGATAGATACAGCATGATGGAGCTAATCCATTTAGGCTCTTATAAGCAAAAATTAAAAGTTTAAAATAAACTTTGAGTTGAATGGGTAACCAACCCAAAGAGGCCAAAATGGGAGAGATGTGAACATATTTGCGGGTCCCAGATAAAAGTCTGGCTGCAGCATTTTGTACTACGGTACTTGCAGCCGACTCAAAGATGTTTGGGAGACGCTAATATAGAGTGAGTTACAGTAGTCGAGTCTTGAGAACACAAAAGCATGGATCAACATCTCCAGATCTTTACAAGATACAAATGGTTTCACCTTAGCCAGAAGTCTTAAATGAAAAAAAAAAAAATGCAGATTTCACCACAGAGTTTATCTGTTTATCAAACTTTAAGGAGGAATCCAACATTACCCCAAGATCTCTAACCACCGGTTTACAGTAGGAGGACAGATAAATTTGTGTCATCTGCAAAAAAATGAAAGGAAATCCCATACTTGCGAAAGATAGACCATAATGGTAGTATATATAGGGCAAATAACATTGGAGCAAGTATAGATCCCTGTGGAACTCCACAGGTCAATGGAGCAGATGAAGAAAAGGTCTGGCCTAGGTTAACAGAAAAACCTTTATTTGCTAAAAATGATCTAAACCAGTTTAGAGAAGTACCATGGATGCCTATCACATTCTCAAGGCGTGAAATTAAAACCTCATGATCTATAGTGTTAATTAGATCTAATAACAAAAGGACAACAGAATGGCCAGAATCACTAAATAAAAATAAAAAAAATAATTTAAAACTCTTTAAAAAAATAATTTAAAACTCAGAGTGCAGACTCTGTACTATGATTGGCTTTAAACAGCTGAGGGCGGTCTAGGCTAGTTTTTAACCACACACTCAAATGCTCACAAAGAAAAGCACTTGTGTGTTCGGCTGGGTAATGCAAGTGGTTAAATGTACTTGCACCTTGGCTTTTATGATGTGAGATTAATGTAAACACATCCCACTGTGAACATCCTTGTAATTCACTTCAACCTTTTTAAACTAAATGAATGATTAGTTTAGGTTCAAATGTTGCGTGTGTAAAGGTGTGTTCACACCAGACGTGAATGAAGCATTAAGCGCGAGTGATTTATATGTTAAGTCAATGCAAAGACGCAATAGACATCCTCCGGCGTGATTCGCGTGTAACGCTCAAGTTGAAAAATCTGAACTTCGGTGAAAATTCGCACCGCATTAACCAATCAGGAGCTTGCTCTAGTAGTAACGTGATTATGACGTAGTGAGCGGAGGCAGAAATCTGAAACAACAATGAAGGACAAAATCATCGTCGATGTATGTGGAAACACGGATCTGTATGATACATCTTCATACTTTTATAGTAACAGTGGCTCCATTTATCATTTGAAAACTATAACAATCTAATCTTGAACAAAAAACACCACTGCCTCCTTTCGTTTTCATTTAAACATATTAATAAACACAGAAATGTAGTTCAGGGAAATGTATAGGCCTATAATAGCCTACATTACAATAAAACAAAATATTATATCAAACAGTATTGACTCTTTTTATTTTCATTTTAACATAGTAATAGATTAATTGAATAAAGAACAAAGATTAACTTTTAGATTTACCCAAAACGAATTATATTTTATGTTTAACCACTAAAGAGACATCAGAGCCAGCGGCAAATGTCAGAAGGACTAGCCGAGTCTAGACTGTTCTCGTCGGTAAACACAGAAGCACTGAGCTCCCGCTGATCGCGTGGAGCTGATCATCTCCGAAATGGGCAAAACACATTTTTAAATAGGCGCTGTCTTTATAAATAAACTGCATATTTGAGTTTAAAACAACTACATTCTCGCCTGAAATACTTTTAAAACTACATTTCATGACACGATAACAGTAATATTTTTAAAATTATCTGAATAAATGGTGGTTGAAATCACAATGCTGTGTGAACCCATGACGCAAATTCGCGTCTGTTAGCTTGCTCTCATTTTTGTAAACGAACCAGTTCCAGGTGGAATATGTATGAGGTCAGCGTGTTGCATGCGCCGCTCAGAAGTGACAAAAGGGGAAATGCAGCGGAGAGGTCAAAAACAAAACAACGGTCACTAATTAGAAGTACAAAACGAGGATTTGTAAAGAAGAATGTCAGAGGATTTCAATATAAGCCAATAGGAGACTGGTTTTTCTTTGCTAAAGTAAGGAAACTTTGCTCCTGTTAACAAACGTTGGTTTTCACGAGACTCACCGGCGCAGCGCTGACCTCCATTCGTCATTCCCCCAGAACTGCTTCCGTCTTACAACAGTGAGCGCAAGCTAGATTAAAGTCATTATTATGTTTACAAAAGCACATCGATTTGCTACAGAAGGCCTTTGTTCACCCCCCGGAGCCGTGTGAGACACTTTTTTTCAGTGGATGAGTTTTATATTAAACTTCTCATGGACAGATGGAGTGAATCACCCACTAAGTGGCATCAAACTGCTTGAAAGATCAAAGACAATTTTTTAAATAATGCTGACTGGATTCGTCTGAAAGAAGAAAGTCATATACACCTAGGATGCTATTTATCACGTTTCTGATAATTTAATCTTCAAAATTTAAAAATTATAATCTTATAAAAGTAGAACTTATGGCAGAGCTGCTATATTATATGGCATCAGATCATACAGGTGTACTAAATAAAGTGGCCAGTGAGTGTACAAATTGTGAGGAATCATTTTGGTCCAAAAGTTTGTAATCAAGCACTATTTAAAACATTTACTGAGAAAACTGCGATGCAAATGAGCTTTTTGGAATTATGTAATTGGCTGGTGATTTCATTGTCGTCCTTTTTTGTGTGTGGAAAGGATTCAGATGGGTGTGCTGCCCAGAGGGACCTTGAACAAGTTGTTTTTGATGTCTACAGCATTAATGCTGAGGGAGGTGATGCCACCACCGCTCCAGTTGATGTTGGAATAGTGATTGAGGGTGTTGAAGTGCTTCACGACTTGGGAAACATTGCTTCTGTGTGTGCACTCTTAATGGGTGTCATATATGCAATAAACCTCAGTTATCCTCAGGAACTGAAAACGTTCTTTGAGGTGCTTCAGAAAAGCTTCCTCCAGCTGGATGATACCAGACTCTTAACCAAGATACAGATGCTTAAAAACAAACTGTATGAGTGAACCAACATTGAGCGTGTGGCGTTTCCCTTACGAAAAAGAAGTTTATTCAAGTGTGCTATTAGTATACTTCTTTTAAACTAAAAATCGGAAAGTATGCTTTTAGTTTACTTTTTATGTACTTCTCAGAAATGGGCTTTATGTACTCCTCAGAAATATACTTAAAATGACATTTAAGTATACTTGACTTATACTTACAAAAAGTCTAAATATACTTGAACTTTACTTAAGTATACTTAATAAAATAAACTTGAAGTATACTACTTTTTTGTAAGGGTTAACATGAAGGCCTGCTTTGCACTTGAAACCATTTAGGGTTAGTTCAGCCAAAAATGAAAATTATGTCATTAATGACTCACCCTCATGTCGTTCCAAACCTCCGTTCATCTTCGGAACACAGTTTAAGATATTTTAGATTTAGTCCGAGAGCTTTCTGTCCCTCCATTGAGAATGTATGTAAGGTACACTGTCCACGTCCAGAAAGGTAATAAAAACATCATCAAAGTAGTCCATCGGACCTGTGTGACATCAGAGGGTCCGTTAGAATTTTTTGAAGCATCAAAAATACATTTTGCTCCAAATATAACAAAAATTACGACTTTATTCATCATTTTCTTCTCTTCCGGGTCTGTTGTGAGCGCGTTCACAACACTGCAGTGACGCCGCTGACGTGTTATCTTTGTTATTGGGCGCACCAGAAAACACGTCAGCAGCGTCGTACGTCAACAGTCACAGCAGTCGCGTTCATAACAGACCCGGAAGACAAGACAATAATGAATAAAGTCGTAATTTTTGTTATTTTTGGAGCAAAATGTATTTTCGATGCTTCATTAAATTCTAATGGACCCTCTGATATCACATGGACTACTTTGATGATGTTTTTATTACCTTTCTGGACGTGGACAGTATACCGTACATACATTCTCAATGGAGGGACAGAAAGCTCTCGGACTAAATCTAAAATATCTTATACTGTGTTCCGAAGATGAACGGAGGTCTTACGGGTTTGGAACGACATGAGGGTGAGTCATTAATGACATAATTTTCATTTTTGGCTGAACTAACCCTTTAATTGAAAACACTTGAAAGATTATATACCCTTTTTTGTGACGCGCACCACTCTTCTTTACATGTATGTAAAGAGTGTCCAGACTTTTTTTTTTTTAAAGATAACCAACTTTAAATGCTGCCACTTTTAATGACCAAGATGGCGGCGCGTACACATCGCGAGGCTCAGCGTCTCTCCAGTTTTTGCAATTTTGCAGTATTTTTCCTGCTCATCTCGGGTCTGTTCGTACTGAACAGCTTTGCTTTAACATCATACACCCGACGGGAGCTTTTGGATATCGGTGAGGACTTTTCCAACAGTTTTATCACCAATCTTCGACTCATCCCTGAGATCGCCAGAACACCCGAGGCTGCGCACTCTACCCGGCCGGGCGGAAGTGCTCGCAGGCGGCGTCGAGATCGTAAACAAAGGCGGGGGAAGCGCGGAGGTCTAAGAGCTAAGCTAAAGCTAACACCGCTCCGGCTCTCTTTACCGAGCATTTTCCTCGCTAATGTGCGGTCACTGGTGAACAAAATGGATGAGTTACGACTTCGCATCACCCACAGTAAGAGACTTTTGGACTGCAATGTCATGGTTTTCACAGAAACATGGCTACACAACGACGTACCCGATAATGCTATTGAGCTAGCCGGACGCTACACGCTCCGGGCAGATAGAACAGCAGATGACTCCGGCAAGACAAGAGGTGGTGGATTGTGCATTAATGTTAACAAAGCTTGGTGTACGAACACTGTCATTGTTGGGAGACACTGCTCAGCTAACCTAGAGTTTCTCATGGTTAAATGTAGACCTTTTTATCTGCCGCGGGAGTTCACTTCCACCATAATAACTGCAGTCTATATTCCACCGGATGCTAATGCCAAGCTTGCTCTGAACGAACTTCACGCAGCCATTAGTAAACAACAGACTGCTCACCCGGAGGCTGCTTTTATTGTCGCGGGTGATTTTAATCACTGCAAATTAAAGACAGTGCTCCCCAAATTTCACCAGCATGTTTCCTGCCACACCAGAGGAGACAAAACTTTGGATCATGTTTACACAAACATTGATGGAGCTTACACCGCGACCCCCCCCCCCCACCTCGGACAGTCTGATCACCTTTCTTTGTTTCTCACCCCCAAGTATTCACCCCTCATCAACCGTGTGAAGCCATCAGTGAGGACCATCAAAGTGTGGCCAGCTGGAGCAGACTCTTTACTTCAGGACAGGTTTCAACACACGGACTGGAGTATGTTTGCTTCTCAGGCTGCCTGTGGCTCTCACACGGACATTGATACCTATACCTCCTCTGTACTGACTTACATCAACACCACCATTGACAGTGTTACATCAGAAAAACAGATCACAACATACCCTAATCAGAAGCCATGGATGAACAAAAGGAGGTGCGAATTCTGCTGAAAGCCCGCAACACTGCCTTCAGGTCAGATGACGTGCAGGGCCTACAGTAAATCCAGGGCTAACCTGAAAAGGGGCATCAAAAAGGCCAAGTACTGCTACAAGCTGAAGGTAGAGGAACACTTTTCCAACTCTGACCCCCGACGCATGTGGCAGGGCATCCAGGCCATCAGTGACTACAAAACCAAGCAACTCCACTCCAATGGTCACGGACGTCTCCTTCCTTAACGAGCTAAATGACTTTTATGCTCGCTTCAACAGCGACAGCAAGGAGACGGCCACCAAAAATCACACACTCAGCAGACAACCAACCTCTCAAACTCACCTCCTCAGATGTCCACACTGCATTGAGCCGGATCAATGCACACAAGGCTGCCGGCCCGGATGGCATTCCTGGACGTGTGCTTAGAGCATGTGCAGAGCAGCTTGCAGGGGTCTTCACAGACATTTTCAACCTGTCCCTCACCCAAGCAACTGTGCCAACATGTTTTAAGTCCACATCCATTGTGCCAGTACCGAAACACTCCTCCCCGATGTGCTTAAATGACTACCGCCCTGTAGCACTCACACCCATCATTATGAAGTGCTTTGAGCGATTGGTCCTAGCACACCTCAAAGACTGCCTCCCACCCACACTGGACCCACATCAATTTGCCTACCGCAGAAACAGGAGCACAGAGGATGCAGTAGTATGCACAGTGCTGCACTCTGCACTCACACACCTGGACAGTAACAACACATATGTACGGATGTTGTTTGTTGACTTCAGTTCAGCATTTAACACCGTCATTCCCTCCAAGCTGACCACAAAACTTGGAGACCTGGACATTAACACCTCCCTCTGCAACTGGATCATGGACTTTCTGACCAACAGGCCTCAGCATGTTAGGTCTGGCCACACCTGCTCCTCCACCATCACACTTAACATTGGCGTACCACAGGGCTGTGTGCTGAGCCCATTTCTCTACTCCCTCTACACCCATGACTGCAAGCCTGTGCATGGATGCAACTCCATCATTAAGTTTGCAGACGACACCACGGTGATTGGCCTCATCAGTGACAACGATGAGACTGCCTACAGGGAAGAGGTACAGCACCTGGCCACATGGTGCGCTGACAATAACCTGCTCCTTAACACCAGTAAAACAAAGGAGCTCATTGTGGACTTCAGGAAGAAGAAAGGAAGCACGCATGACCCCATCCACATTAACGGGATGGTTGTTGAACGTGTCTCCAGCTTCAAGTTCCTGGGAACCACCATCACGGAGGACCTGTCCTGGACCACAAAACACCTCCAGCCTGGTCAAGAAGGCTCACCAACGCCTCTTCTTCCTCAGAACACTGAAGAAGAACCAGCTGTCTTCAGCCATAGTGGTGAACTTTTACCGGTGTGCGATCGAGAGCATCCTGACCAGCTGCATCACAGTCTGGTATGGGAACTGCACGGTGGCTGACCGCAAAGCACTGCAGAGGGTGGTGAAAACTGCCCAACGCATCACAGGGACACCACTTCCTGCTATTGAGGACATCCAGAGGAAACGCTGTGTACGTCGAGCTCGCAGCATTCTTAAGGACTCCTCTCACCCTGACCACAGACTGTTTAACCTCCTGCCCTCCGGGAGGCGCTTCAGGAGCCTCCGGACAAGGACCAGCAGATCCAGGAACAGCTTTTTCCCTACAGCTGTCTCCTTGCTGAACTCTGCCATCTGACACCCCCCACACCATACACACAGACTCCTCCCCCACTTCATCACTACATCTGACTGATTTATTTATTTATTTATTTACAACAAGCAAAAACAACAAACTTGCTATTACTTGCACTACTGTCTGTTCATCCAGGAACACTGAATAATCCATTTTACACTGAAATATTTCTATGCACTTTACTTTCCATTGCAATAGTGTAAATTGTTCATATGTTCATAGTTCTGCCTATAGTGTACATACACTTCACATATTCATCTGTATAATATGTTCATAGTACACCTATCTGTATATCATGCTGATAGTATTTAAAATCTGTAAATTTTGTCCATAATACTTATCTGTATAGTTATTGTACATATTGTAGACCTTGTATATTCTGTACTTACTGCTTATTGCACTTCTGGTTAGATGCTAACTGCATTTCGCTGCCTTGTACCTTACATGTGCAGTGACAATAAAGTTGAATCTAATCTAATCTAATCTAATCATGGGTATGTTTAACTGTATTTTTTTCTCTTTTGTAAAACATAATTTGATAAACAGTTGTGTTGTTGATAAACTCTTGTGTTGGTGAATAAAGGAACTAACAAATGTTGAGTTGAGTTTACTGAAGTAATTTGTGTGGAACCTGTTGTGGTAATTTTGTTTCTGTAGACGCTGTAAATCTGTTACTGGAGTCCTAATACTGAAACACAGACATAAATAGATGGTTAATTAATTATTGGAGGTAGTTAAATATCAGAACAACTTAGATTTTCAGGTAAGTAGTACATCTCAAACTCAAGTTTTTGCAGTTTTTTTTTTTTCTAATCCCAACTGAAGTCAATGGAACCGTAAACTTTTCTTCAGTGTGTAGCGATCTACAGCAGAATACCTGCCCACATCCTGGTACTGGCCCTTTATTCTGCTTTTATCTTTTCCTGTAACTCCCTTTTGGTCGCATCCAGTTGTAAGCAATCAAACCACTGATTCATCAAGAACGCTTCAGCTGATATTAAACCTTTGAAATATTTACATGTAGCCTTTATCCCCTCATAAAAAGACTAAGTTATTGTCCTCAATCCCTAACAGTGGAATCAGGTTCACTTAACCAGCATCAACAGCAGAAAAGTTGATCATGGCAGTCTCAAACATGAAAACTCAAGCAGCTCTTGTAAGAAGCCCTGAATGTAAATTATATTTATTGTGTGCTATACTATAGCCTGTGGCGAAACAGAAGTGTGTTAAAACTCTGATATTCCATTTAAAATATACTTACCACATTTTGAAGATCCACACAAGGGCTATTCGAATGTGAATCGGATGTTCTGTTGTGTTTTTTAGTCGAGGTAAATCCTTATATTGTCTAATGTACCTTCTTCAATCCCAATAGCAGTTGTAAAACAATTGCCCTTACCTTTGAGATTCGGTTATGCAACCAAAGGACCTGGATTCCTCCCCGACACCACACCTGCTCAGCTGTGCCAAGCTTAGTAGGAGGGTCATTCTACAGAAACGTCCACTTTTAGTATGGCAAAATGTCTTAAAATGTATTTCTTTTTCTAACATTTTAACTAAAACCACATTATTAGATTACCTTCTGACTTTATGAATACATATAAACGACAGCTTAATTCATTTTCTTTTTAGCTTTTATATGCAATTATTTCAAGACCACATGTACCATTTTTTTTTGTCCCTGTTGTTACCTTCATCAATATTAAAAGATTTTATGAAATATTTTTCTCTATTTTTTTTCCCAGCACATGTAGTCAGAGTTACAGAAAAATAATGAAAATGCAAGAAATAAGGAGTTTGTTTTATTTATTTAATGTGAAAGAAAAAAACAGTACAGTAACAAAGCACAGTAACACCAGTGACACAATGAATCACCAGTGACATACATAAGACCTGACATACTGATCTTAACACCAGTTACACCAGTGACAATTTTCATGAAAACTGCATTTTACAAAATGTCTGCTGTAAGGTATCAAGCCATATGTTGTCAATCATGGTATACCCACTAAATTTAGTAGTTTAATCCATTTGTTTTAAAGTTATTTTTACAATTCCCTAACAATAAATAGGTCATACCAGTGACGTCAAATAAAAGCTTCATATGAAATCCTGAGTTAAATGAGAAAATTTCTGATAACTGAAAATAAAAAAGTGGACTTAACATGGGCCTTTTTTCATAGATCTTTAAGGAGGAAGTCAAGTGATGTCATCAGTGTGATTTTTATTTCAAACGGTAACGGTTTTTGTCAAACGTTAACACCAGTGACACAACTTCAGGGGACCACTGTTTTCATTATATATTTATAATATTTATTCAGCATTTAGTTTTATTATGCCATTTATATCATACATTTGATAGTTATGAATGCATTATTGTATTTTAAATGGTAGAAAAAACAATTTGTGACTGCAAAATAAAGCATTTTCCCTCTGTACATGGCTGTGGGGATGAGCAGTTTTGTGGTGCTTGGAATTCTTTACAATTAATTAAAAAACAAATATTGTTAAAATATGAAAATTTTCTAATTTTAAAATATTAAAAAAATTGTAACCCTAATGTGTTTTTCAATTGTAATATTTCTGTAAAGGCTACGGACAGAAAAATGCACGTTTCTGTATAATGACTCAGGTATATTCAGTTACACAAGAATATGTTATTCATATATATTACTCAGAGACTCTTCTTTTAATAAACTCTTCTTTTAATCGCATGCATTCATACACACACATAGTACATAACCTTCATCACTGTCTAGACAGAGTGTCAAAAGTTCAAGGGGGAAAAACTGCAGGGGTGGTCTAACATTATGTAATGCTTATCACTGTAAAACAGTGTGCTGTTAAATATCAATAATTTACTGCACTGAAAAAAAAAAAACGATGTAATTTTTCCTTCTTTTGCAAATTTTGCACTCATATATTTTAAGTAAAACTTAAGCATTGAATTAAATAAAATCTGTAAGTTTATAAAATTTACTTTAACAAGGTAACTGTCACAGTTATGGATTTCTGTTCTTTCTGAGTTTGCTTATTTGGTCATGTTCCTTTTCTTGGTTAGTTAATTAATTAGCCCCACACCTGTTTCTGTTTCCATCTGATTACATTCCCAGTGTTTAAAAGTCTGTGTTCTCCATTTGCCCGCTATTGATGTTCATTTTTTTGGATTTGTGTTTGGATGTGCCCTTTTTCTCCTGTGAATTATTAAAAGAACTATTTAGCTATCTCCTTCGTCTTGCGCTTGATTTACACTCCAGCACGTGTGACAGAATAGCGGACCGAAAGTTTTGCGGTGTTTTTCTTTCCTTTTTGTTTTGTTTCCCCCCCTCCCAGTATGGATTTACCAGCTGTCCAACTCCTATGCCTGGAGCAGTTGGACCGTTTGCTGGAGGACCATACTAGGGACTTTTTCGATCTGGCGTGCCTTACCCACTTCCCAGACCGCTCGCTCTGTGCTTTTTATTATCACGGCCTGAGCGAGTGGTGTAAGGCACACCTGCCAGCGAACGGTCCCAAAAAGGATTTTGCCGCTTTCATGGAGTGGGTGCTGGAGAAAAATGGATCACCATTCACCATCGGCCCTGCTGAAGAGGATATCTCCAGCCCCACTCCCAAACCAGAGACCAGCCAGCCGTCATCCCGCGGAACAGAGATACTGCCTAAGCCCACCACGACTGAGCCGATCGTCGCCATGGAGCCTGAGCCTCGATCAGTGTCTGACCAAGCACGTGAACCGGCAACATCGTCTGTTCCAGAGGGAGTTTTGGTGGAGATCGAGGGCTAAATCTCCGGTGTCTCCGCTGGTTTCATCCTGACCAGCTGCATCACAGTCTGGTATGGGAACTGCACGGTGGCTGACCGCAAAGCACTGCAGAGGGTGGTGAAAACTGCCCAACGCATCACAGGGACACCACTTCCTGCTATTGAGGACATCCAGAGGAAACGCTGTGTACGTCGAGCTCGCAGCATTCTTAAGGACTCCTCTCACCCTGACCATGGACTGTTTAACCTCCTGCCCTCCGGGAGGCGCTTCAGGAGCCTCCGGACAAGGACCAGCAGATCCAGGAACAGCTTTTTCCCTACAGCTGTCTCCTTACTGAACTCTGCCCTCTGACACCCCCCACACCATACACACAGACTCCTCCCCCACTTCATCACTACATCTGACTGATTTATTTATTTATTTATTTATTTACAACAAGCAAAAACAGCAAACTTGCTATTACTTGCACTACTGTCTGTTCATCCAGGAACACTGAATAACCCATTTGCAAACTGAAATATTTTCTATGCACTTTACTGTCCATTGCAATAGTTTAAATTGTTCATATGTTCATAGTTCTGCCTATAGTGTACATACACTTCACATATTTCATCTGTATAATATGTTCATAGTACACCTATCTGTATATCATGCTGATAGTATTTAAAATCTGTAAATTTTGTCCATAATACTTATCTGTATAGTTATTGTACATATTGTAGACCTTGTATATTCTGTACTTACTGCTTATTGCACTTCTGGTTAGATGCTAACTGCATTTCGTTGTCTTGTACCTTACATGTGCAGTGACAGTAAAATTTAATCTAGAGAATGATGAAGATCTCTAATATTTATGGGAAATTTCTTTCGAACAATATCGATATATCAACTCAACAAACGAAACAAGCTGTTGGAAACCTTGGATATGGAAGGCACATTTTAGCAGTGACTTTTTTTTCCCCATCCTTATACTACCGGGCAAAGAGACACTGCAAGCCGCCAGCACAGCTTCGATATAGTGTTGCGTTAATTATTATATTCTGTCTACTATTATCCAGAGATATTCATCCATGTCGCGGTCCTTCTCACACTAAAATGGAGCAGGACGATTCTATCATTTTGGATTTGATACATACTTCAACTATCTCACAGGTACGCACTTGTTGTAGCGAGTTATTGCGTGATTACACCCAACCAACTAACCTCCCTTGTTCTGCCTCGGCTGGCCCTGTCATGTCTGCTTGGGGTGTTGGCGCTGGTGTCGGAGCCACGGGGACCGGATGGCCTGGTATTGGCGAGGAGATCTTGGGCTCGGCGGGGTTGTCAGTGGGCATACTTATGTCGGCCAGTTGGAGAAGTGGAGAAGATGCCGATCCACAGAGTACTTTTGATATTATTGACTTAAACTTAACGTTTGATAATATACGTGAAGTTGGGACAAAGATGAAACATGTAAATAAGAGAGTGGTTAATCCAGCGATTTTAAAACATAGAAAATGGAAGATATTCTGAACCCTCAATCAATCTAGAATAGTTTGGGATCCAAAAGCTAAAACGAAGGGTCTCTTAGGTGGTCACCTAAACATAAGAAGTATTAAATCGAAAAGTGATCAAGTTCATCATCTCTTACTAAACTCAAATTTAGATTTCCTTTTATCAGAGACTTGGCTTCACGAAAATGTTTCTACTGCAGTAGTTCAGGTGTAAGCAATTGTCTTTTAACCATGCTGACACATTAACCATAGAATTTGTGAGTTAATTTGCAACTTGTGATAGACTATTACCATTTATATAAATTACTGTATCGTCCACATACATTTGTATATGAATGCCAGAACATGCAAGATGTAAATCATTTATATATATAGCAAAAAGCAATGGACCCAAGATAGATCCTTGCAGAATGCCAGTTGATGTTCTTAAATCATTGGATTGGTGAAACTGATCGTGTTTGACAAACAAAAAACAGGAAAAACAAACAAAAACAGTACAAACACTGGAGAGCCAAGCACTGAAGCAGCCGTGTGCGGCACCATCAAGATTATTGGTGCTCCCCTGCCTGCCCTTCAAGAACTGTATACATACAGAGTGAGGAAAAGGGCTCAGAAAATCACTCTGGATCCCTCACATCCAAGTTACCCCCTTTTTGAACTTTTGCCATATGGCCGGCGCTTCAGAGCCGCAAATACCAAGACAGTCAGGAACAAGAACAGTTTCTTCCCCCAGGCAATCTACCTCATGAACAGTTAAATGTTCCCCACTTATGCAATAAAAATGTGTAATATCCACAGGTGCACATAACTGGTACGCAGGTACACATGTGCGACAAAAATCAGGAATGCGTAATGCCACTTGTGTTACTCTGCACCTTTGCGTACTGACCGATCTTTTCATCTAAACTTACAACTTACATGTTACTTGTCAACTACTGTCAGCGATGTCCAAAAAGCAACAGACATTAAGCAGCTTCTTTGGCATTTCGCCACCTACAAAGAAACGCCAACTGGTGCCAGAGTCGAAAAAAGACTTCTTTCGGAAAAGTGTCTCAAAGATGAGCAGTGGTTTGAAGCAAACGACGAGCACACTGAAATGTGGTGCAAGATTTGGCGCTCAAATCCACATCTAGCAGACAAAACAGGTGCGTTTTATAAAGGCTCAAAGAATTTCAACCATCCTTTATTTGACAAACATGAAAAGAGCAAGGAGCACACGAATGTGGAGCAAAACATTGCTAATAAACATGCTAGCCAAGAAGAAATGTCCAGTTGCACACTTGCCAGATGGCAAGAAAAGCTGAATGAAGAACAGCGGCAAGCTCTGTTTAATATTTTTCTCCTAACCTTCCATAAAGCTAAACACGCACATCCCATGTCTTTTTATACTGAGGATATTCCGTTACTGAAGCAGCTAGGAGTAAATGTCGGAGGTGCTTATCATTCACGTGAAGGGGCACACGGATCATTCAAAGCATCGCCCATGCTATCAGGAGTTACGAGCCAAGTTGCAGTCTGCTGAATTTTGGGGGTTGCTTTTTGATGGATCTGAGGACATCACAAAAACTGAGCAGGAAATGGTTTACATTGTGTTTGTGTCCAGCAACGGATAGTTTACCTCAGACTTTATTGGACTGATTGAATTGGGTGCTGACCGAACTGCGCAGGCCATAACAGACAGACTTCTGAGACTTTTCCGGGAAACAGGCTTGGATGACTGGACAACAAAATTGGTAGCTGTGTGCACAGACGGGGCTGCTGTCAACATCGGTATGTACAACGGCGTTGTGCCAAAACTCCGGCGACTTGCTGCAGTTGGAGACTCCCTTGTGCACATTTTGTGCACCGCACACACACTGGAGAATTGCGCAAAATCAGCTGATTGCAATGTTCCTTACTGTGAGACATTTAATCGCTCTGTGGTCAAGCTGCTGCAGTTTTATTTACAAAAAGGTGGAGCAAAAAAAAACTGCTGAACTGAAGAAGCTGTGTGAAGAAAATGGGATCTCCTTTGTGAAACTGGGTAAGTTTCATAATATCAGATGGTCTGCATAGAGGCATGAAAAACTGTTAAAAAATAACAAGACTATTGCCAGCCATTAAAATGCAACTGGCTACGATTGATAACAGTGACTTGCAGCATATCTGCACTGAGCGTTTTCAGTGCTTTCTGTCAAACATGCTTGACATTAGTAACATTTTGAAAACCACATCCATTAAGTTTCAGAAGGAAAAGCTGACCATTGGAGAATGTAAGGATGAACTTATGGTTGCCATTGGACAGTTCACACTTCTGCTTGATGGTGAAGGCCACCGGGCACACACTGTTTCTAATGCTGATGCTGACAGAGACAAGACAAACTTACTGAGAGGATTAATTGAAGAGTTTGAAATCAGATATGACTCCCTCAAGTCATGTGATCATTTCTTAGTATTTGATCCTTCAACATGGCCTCAGGAAATGCAAGACCTCCACAGTTTTGGAAACACAACAGTTTGCAGCATTCTCAAGAAATGAGGCCACATTGCAACTTGACAAAGACACCACTGTGACAGAATGGATGTGCTTAAAGCAGGCAGGAAAATGCCTGGGAGCCTCTTCTGTGTATGACTTGGTCCAAATAGTAAATACAAGTAACCCAGATGCTTACTCCAACATCAACAAGGTGGTTAAGCTGTCTCTTACACTGCCTTTAAGCAGTGCAGCTTGTGAGAGAGGATTCTCACATCTCAACATAATAAAAACCAAGTACAGATCCCGTCTGTCACATGCTCGTCTCTCAGCCCTGATGCAGATTCACCTGTCAAAGCAGACCACAGAGACATTTGACCCAAATGCTGCATCTGCAGCATCTTCATCATCTACCATGCAGGAAGCTGAAGCAGAGGACAGTGGGGGTGACACTGAGGTGGGCAGTGAGGAAGATTGCACTTATTAAGACCACACTACATATGGGGTGAGTACCAAACACCATCTCCTGGTACTCACCAGAGTAACTCACCGAAAAAGTTATGTGCACCCCTGGTAATATCCTTTTATTTATTAGTTACCCCTCCATCCAAGTACATCTCTGCATCTTACTCTATTCTATTCCATAGAACTGCGGGTGTGTGTTCACAGTGTGTGTGTGTTCACTGTTGTGTGTGTGCACTTTGGATGGGTTAAATGCAGAGCACGAATTCTGAGTATGGGTTACCATACTTGGCTGTATGTCACATCATCACTCATCATCATCATCATCATCACTTGTTTGCATTATCTTTATTTGATCCAATTGTTTCTTTAATAGAATACTGTATGATTTGTACTATGTAATTTTTAATTTTTCTAGTATGTATTTTTAATTATATTTTCTTTTAGGGTGACTTGTAACATCTTGTCCAGGGACTACGGATGTAAAATAGCCTTTGGCTAATTCTAGTATATTAACAGGAATGTTTTATTAATGTCCCTATCAACTAAATAAAAAAACAAAACAAAACAAAAAACAAAACAAGCTGCCATCGTTTTTTTTTTTTTTTTAATTACAAATAATTTGATATACATTATTAATGGAAGTCACTGATTTTGTCTTATGTTGTGGTGTTTGTTGATTGTATATGGTTTACTGCTGGCTGTGAAACAAATTGTTCTCTGGGGTTAATAAAGTTGACCTTGACCCTTGTCCCTTGACCCTAACCTAAGTTAGTAACCTAAGAGAGCTGCTACGTGAATCACCCCCGTGAACTGACTGAAGCTCTTATATCATCACACCAATGCACTGCATAGTTTCACTTATGCCTCATAAGAGTGTGATCGTGCCATATTACCTCAGAGTTTATATTATGAAGAAAGCACTAAAAGTTGAAGAAAAGTAAGAGAATGGCCATCAATGCAGCATCTCATTCACTATTTAGGGAACCAGGGTTACACACACTACAGAGACGTTCATGTTCATAGGTTCACTTCTACTCTGTGGTGCTGATGCTATGAAAACAGCTAACTTTTCACACATTTGGTCAACATAAGTCTTCAAAGGCCTCACTGGGACGAGACCACAGGGCTGCACGTCACTCTCAGACTCCAAAAGCACTTGATGAGAGTGAAATGGTTGAAGGAACCTGAGTGACATACCAAGGCCTAGATCATAGTAAGACCTTAACCAGGTCAGGGGTAAAGTACACACAATAAGAGCTGATAGACAGAGCCTGCAGATCTCTGATCCTCCTGAGAGAGGATAAGACCACCACAGGGGTGCAGGAATATGTTTTAGGTTGGGGGTGCTGTGCACGTGAGGGGCGGGGGGGATGTTGGGGGAGTTTCACTAAGTGAAAATAGCTGTAGATTCGATTTAAACATAGCATGATATTCTTCTAATTACTTATTGCAAATAGTGGAAATTATTTTCACCTCAGCATTGTCATACATTATAAAAGAGTATACAATAATAACTTACTGAGTGTAAATTTAAATTTTAATTCAATAGATGCCAGCTACAGAAGGCCTCCCTACATCTACCTTAACCCTACCCAATACTTTATATTAAACTTTTTGATTATTGCCTTCACTTTTATTAAAAACAAATGCTTTTCTTATGTGATTTGAAATTTGAAAAGGGAGAAAAAATGTTCGCCAAAAAGTAGATTCGAACCCGGGTCGATCGCGTCAAAAGTAGTATGATACACACTTTATAATCTGCACCACTGAATCTGATGTCTGTCAAAAGTCTTTTGTAATCACACGTTGGTGGGTGGAGTTCGTGTAAATAGCCTAAATAGACACTCCGATTTTTTATTTATTCCCAACAGTTAAACAGTTGGCCACAGAAAAAACAGGGGGCTGCAGCACCCTCAGCACCCCCACTTCCCACTTTGGGCCACCAATAGGACCGTCTTGAGAGCCAGAGGCTTATGCAGTGCTGATGGTCTCAAACCGATGGCCTGCCAAACCTACCAGGACAATTGATAAATCCCTAGAAGGGATTCGTACAGAGTGGAGAGACCTAAGCTGTCTCCCTGTAAAAACAAGGAAACCAGGAAGCCAACGAGGCTAAATCCTAAACCCTCGATCCACTGGGACAGCCTTATGTGAAGACACTGCTGCCATAAGACCCAATCTACAGCATAAACCTGTGTGAACTAGTTTCTCTGGTTTAAACTGACTCTAACAGTCCTGAAGTGTAGAAACACAGATGTGTCCACATGGTGCGAGACTCTAAATCTACTCCTAGAAGAGTCGTCTGCTGACTCGACAACAATACACTCTTCTTCTGCTCGTACTCCAAGACTCCTCAAATGATCGAGAAGCACGACTCAGTGAGAATCTGGAAGCCCTGGAGCTGCAACAAGGCCAGAACCATGTCAAAGTCAAATAACTGTGATTATTGCAATTATGATTTTCATTTGCAAAAATGTAATTTTAACCTGAGATGTTGATATTTTTTTTCCAGAGTTGAAAAATATATGCTTTGCTCTTACAGACAAAATACAGCAAAATTTAACACCCATATCATATCACATTTTTATAAAATTAAATTTATAAAACTGATTCCACAAAAAAAGAAAAAAACAAAGAAGAAACTATTATGTTAAAAAATGCCTTGTTCCTTATATACAAGACAAATGTCATTTGTTTAACCTGACTTCCAGACACAGCCTTAGATGAAATCAACTGAAGATAAAAGATATTAAATCTCTCAAGATCTGATTAAACATCTCCACAAACAGCTTCACCAGCTTCACTCATTACTGACCAGACTGACTTTATTTCTGTCAGATGAAGCTCTAATTGAGAATTACAGAGGTTTAGATGTTGATGATTTATTGGAAATAATATTAGTTCTTACAATATTGAGATAGTTGACAGCCATCCTAGACCTTCATTAGTAAAGTAATGAATTAATGATATCAGTTGTAGTGTTTTGTGGAGATCTCACTGTTGAGGTTTGGAGACATGTTTCTGCTGTGTGTGGGATTCAGTAGAGCAGAGATAATCTCTGAACCCAGATTAGACTGATGATGAACTCTCACACATTCAGATGCCACTTCCTTTTTCTTCTGCTGCATAAAATGGTCAAATATTATATTAATATTAATATAACACATTTCTCTCCTCTAGTCTAAATAGTGTTGATATGGTGACCAGTAAATACAGTTTGGTCAGTGTTACATCCTAGGGGTTTTGTTTTATATAATCTGTTGTGAGAAAATGCTTGTATGCCCTGTATTGCGCGCTGTTTCTCTCTCTCACTCAGGTTATTTACCATCAGCTGCAACTCGTTGGGGAGCATGCCTGAGTCTTAGCAGAGGAGTATTAAGGCAGCACTCAGAGAAGCATGTGGGAGAGGAACACTTCTCCCCCAGCCTCAGACTGAGATTGTGGGTTTGTGTATTTTGGTGAGGACTGTGCCTATCCTTGAGTTGGGAGTGGACCTATACTCATCTGCTTGGTGCTAAGACGTGATCGGGTTTGCTGTCTAGTGTTGATTTCTCTACCTGTGGGTAATTAAAAGGTATTGTATGTAATCTTATTAGCTCTGGTCCTTCTAGATTATCTGGGAAATGTAGGGAGAGGGTGCCTTATTATTTTATACATTCTTTTTCTCCTGTTTTTTTGGTTAGAGAGGGAGCTCAGGGAAGTTCTTGTTGTTGATTTTCATCTTTGCTTTTGTACAGGGTAGATAGCTCCCTTAAACCTTAGTTAGCTCTGGTTTTCTTTGTTATTTTAGGCCTGCTCTCTCCTGAAGACTTATTCCCATCCTTTGTTAACCATTTCAATTTATAACAGAAATAAATACTTTTGCTTGTACTTGAAGCTGTGTTTTGCTTTCACTCTGAGGCTTGAGGTCGAAGTGTATCCTCCACGTAATTCGGCGTCTTTATGTTGCCCCTCTTTTTTTATATTATATCTCCTTTCTCTTTGTTACTTCCCCTCCTGACCCCTAGACTGGGAGGAGAACGTAACAAGTGGGGGCTCGTCCGTTCCCTTTAATAATAGTGTTAAGTCACTCATTTTGGGGTGTCTACTATTTTTATATAAGGCTGGTTGGCAGTTTTTTTGGTGGGGGGAGGAAACTGTGGTAGTAAGATGGAGTTTGACTTGATTAAGTTCACTCTCTCTCCTACCACGGAAGTCTTTGAGCGTTGTAGGAAAGCGGATTTAATTTGATTGCTAACTTTTTTAATATTACTGTTCCTACGGAAGCAGCGAAACATGTTATCAAGCAAGAACTGCGTGATAAACTTGAAGAAATGGGAATTCTACCAGAACCCTCTGGCAGGGAGGGGGTGTCACCCGCTATAGCAGAGGGAGCTCTGTCGGATGATGGCCCTCCTGGTGTTCCTGCCGTAGAGCCTTCTGTTGACCCAAAGTTGGCGTTAAAGATGAAAGAACTCGATTTGATGATTAAAAAAACAAGAGCATCAAACAATGCTGGTTAAATTGCGCATGATAGAGGCAGAGACTGATCGTGATATTCAATTGCGTCAGATGGGTCGAATTGAGAAGCAAGAATTGAAAAGCAAACCTGTACCTTTGCCTCGTTCACAAACTCCTTCTGCTAGCTCTCCTTCTGATGGCCATTTTGCTGCACCTCAAAATTTGCATGAGGCTGAAGCCAATGAAAATTTTGATGTAAGCAGGTACTTGAAACTGGTTCCGCCATTTAGGGAAAGCGAAGTAGATGCTTATTTCGTTACTTTTGAGCGCATAGCCGTGAAGTTGCGCTGGCCTAAAGACGTGTGGGCATTGCTTTTGCAGTGCAGCCTTTCTGGGAAAGCCCAGGACGTTTCCTCTGCCTTACCGCTAGAACAATCGCTTGACTATGACATTGTGAAGGCCGCTGTACTTAGAGCGTATGAACTAGTACCGGAGGCGTACAGACAAAGGTTCCGTTCTCACGCCAGAACTGCCAAACAGACTTATGTTGAGTTCGCCCGAGAAAAGCGCACACTTTTCGAGAAGTGGTGTCTTTCTAATCGAATCACTACTTTTGAACAGCTACAAGAGTTAATTTTGCTTGAGGATTTCAAAAGTAGTGTGCCTGAAAATGTGGTAATTCACTTAAACGAACAGAAAGTGACTTCTATCGTTGCTGCAGCTGTTTTAGCTGATGAATTTGTGTTAACGCATCGGAATGTATTCTTTACTCCACGGCGTAATGTTATGTCCTCTGTTAACGTTAATACAGACAGGGAGGCGAGACCTGTCTGGTCACACACTAAACCGGTCACACAACCAAGTTCACTTCGTAAAAACGACAAGCGAGCTTGTTTTTTCTGTCTGGATCCAAGTCACCTAATTTCTGAGTGTCGGGCTTGGAAACAGAAAACTGCTGCTTCACAGCCTAAAAGTGCAGCTTTGGTGCACACGGTCGGTAACAGTAAGGGTAGTACGGGAACCATTACGAGTGCGTATCAGCCGTTTTTACTGGATGGCACAGTGTCTCATTCGCCTGACGCGGTAGGTAGGTCGGTGAAGATTTTGAGAGACACTGGGTCTGTCCAGTCATTGATTTGCGAAAATTCATTACCGTCTCTAACCGTTTACTCCGGCACCAATATCTTAGTGCGAGGAATTGGCATGGGATGCCTTAGTTTACCATTACATGACTTGTACCTCATGTCAGACTTGGTTACTGGTCCTGTAACACTCGGAGTTTGCTCACATCTACCAGTTGATGGGGTAGATGTTATTCTAGGGAACGATCTCGCTGGTGGAGATGTTTTTTCCTAGACCTTTGGTAATTACAGAACCAGCTCAAAATAACAGTTTGTCACTTGTGCAAAAGTTTCCTGCTGCTTTTCCTGCATGTGTAGTCACGCGGGCCCAGAGAAAGAAGATAGGAGATGTTATTGATCTCTCTGAGAGCTTCTTAGTTGATTCAGATGATCGCAACTTGACACCAGAGAAGGCAGGTATTACGAAAACCTGCGAGGTAGATTATGTACCTGAACTGAAAACTGTATTGGGAGTGGGCAGGGAACCATTGGCTGCTGCTCAGAGAACAGATCCCTCTTTAGCAAGCTGTATTGAGTCTATTGTGAATCTCAAAAGAAAACCTCACGATAAGGTGAAGTACTTTTGGGAAGGGGAAGTTTTAATGCGGAGATGGAGACCCATTGCTCGTTCGTTCTTCTCTCAACACAGTTCATCAAATCGTTCTGCCTCAACCGTATAGGGAGCCTGTACTGAAAATCGCTCATGAGCATGTACTCTCCGGTCACTTGGGAGTTACCAATACATACAAACGAGTGTCACGCTACTTTTTTTGGCCAGGGCTAAAATCAGCTGTGTCCAAGTTCTGCCGCTCGTGTGCTGCCTGTCAAATAGCTGGTAAACCGAACCAAAAACTGCCAGTTGCTCCCTTGCGGCCTATTCCTGTTATGCGAGAACCTTTTGAGCGCCTGTTATTAGACTGCGTAGGTCCTCTGCCTAAGTCTAAATCTGGTCACGAATACATACTGTCTATAATGTGTACTTCTACACGATTCCCCGAAGCAATCCCCTTGCGCTCCACGAAAGCCCACATCATTGTTCGTCAGCTGATCAAGTTTTGTACTGTCTTCGGATTGCCAAAGGTCATACAAACTGATCAGGGTACAAATTTCACCTCAAAATTGTTTTCACAGACTCTAACTCAGTTTGGAATCAAGCATAAACTGTCAAGTGCATTCCATCCTCAATCTCAAGGTGCTGTGGAAAGGTTCCACCAAACGCTAAAGACGATGCTGCGGACTTACTGTTTTTCTAGTGGTAAAGATTGGGCAGAAAGTTTACCCTTCTTGATGTTTGCGATTCGAGAAGCAGAGCAGGAATCACTTGGATTCAGTCCTGCCGATCTCGTCTTTGGTCATACGGTGCGGGGCCCTCTTAAAGTGTTAAGCGAGCAGTTGTTGGCTAAGGATGCAATGCCTGTCACAGTCCTGGACTATGTAAGCTCATTTAGAGAACGGTTGCACAGAGCTTGTGACCTGGCTAGAGAACATTTGACCGCAACCCAATCTAAAATGAAAGCCTGGTACGACAAAAAAAGAGTGTTTCTCGTAGTTTCCAACCAAACGACGAAGTTCTTGTACTTCTACCTGCGCCTGGTTCGTCCCTCCATGCTAAGTTCACAGGTCCTTATTCTGTAAAAGAAAAACTTAGTGACACAGACTATGTTGTCAGCACTCCTGATAGGCAGCGTAAAACCAGGGTATGCCACATTAACATGTTAAAGAGATTTGTTCGTGACTCTAAGCCTGATCCTCCATGTAATCTTGTGACTACACCTTTACCGGTTGCTTTAGCTGAAGCTGTTGAACAAGATGGTAAAGGATTACTAAACTCTGCTGTATTGAAAGATACTACCTTCCTTTCTTTCTCATCTAGAACCTGAGGAAGCCAGTCAGACTATGCAACTAATGCATCGGTATTTACCTCTGTTCTCTGATGTGCCAGGGAGAACTACAGTTCTTGAACATGACATCGATGTAGGTTTTGCTAAACCAATCAAACAGCACTCCTACAGAGTTAACCCAACTAAACGCCACATAATGAAAACCGAAGTCGAGTACATGTTACAGCATGGTCTGGCTCAGCATAGTCAGAGCCCGTGGAGCTCACCCTGTCTATTAGTCCCAAAGGCAGATGGCACATACCGATTTTGTACTGATTTTCGCAAGGTAAACGCAGTGACGAAACCTGACTCCTTTCCGCTCCCCCGTATGGAGGATTGCGTAGACAGAGTAGGATCAGCCAGATTTGTAACAAAGCTTGACTTGCTAAAGGGGTATTGGCAAGTGCCACTAACCACCCGTGCTGCAGAAATCTCTGCATTTGCTACTCCAGATCACTTCCTGGAATATTCTGTCCTTGCCTTCGGAATGAGAAATGCTCCAGCCACCTTTCAAAGGTTGATGAAAATTGTGTTAGGTGACGTACCAAATTGTGATGCATACCTTGACGACATTGTAGTCTATAACGAATCATGGGGAGACCATATTGAAACCCTGGAGATGGTCTTTGAAAGGTTAAAACGTGCTTCGCTAACCTTGAATCTGTCTAAGTGTGAGATAGGGAAAGCTACAGTAACCTACCTCGGGAAAAAGGTAGGACATGGTTGGGTGAAACCTGTTGAAGCTAAAGTGGAAGCTATTCTTAAGTTCTCAAAGGGTCAGTTATCCTACAGCACAATCGAAAAGGAAGCTTTGGCTTTATTGTGGGCCTTACAACATTTTGAGGTTTATGTTGGGAGTAGTGCTCTACCTGTAATTGTGTATACAGACCATAATCCTCTAACTTTTTTATCCAACATGTCTTCCTCTAACCAGCGGTTTGCTGCGCTGGGCTCTCAAGCTTCAAGATTTTAATCTCCAGGTCCAGCACATCAAAGGCACCGACAACATTGTAGCCGATGCGCTGTCCAGATCTGTTGGGATGGCAACTTAGGTGACGTGTATGTTGGGGATGGTGGTACAGAAACCTTATAGAACCCTGGTCTGTAATCTTCGTGGTGGGGGTGTTACATCCTAGGGGTTTTGTTTTATATAATCTGTTGTGAGAAAATGCTTGTATGCCCTGTATTGCGCGCTGTTTCTCTCTCTCACTCAGGTTAATTACCATCAGCTGCAACTCGTTGGGGGAGCATGCCTGAGTCTTAGCAGAGGAGTATTAAGGCAGCACTCAGAGAAGCATGTGGGAGAGGAACACTTCTCCCCCAGCCTCAGACTGAGATTGTGGGTTTGTGTATTTTGGTGAGGACTGTGCCTATCCTTGAGTTGGGAGTGGACCTATACTCATCTGTTTTGGTGCTAAGACGTGATCGGGTTTGCTGTCTAGTGTTGATTTCTCTACCTGTGGGTAATTAAAAGGTATTGTATGTAATCTTATTAACTCTGGTCCTTCTAGATTATCTGGGAAATGTAGGGAGAGGGTGCCTTTTTATTTTATACATTCTTTTTCTCCTGTTTTTGGTTAGAGAGGGAGCTCAGGGAAGTTCTTGTTGTTGATTTTCATCTTTGCTTTTGTACAGGGTAGATAGCTCCCTTAAACCTTAGTTAGCTCTGGTTTTCTTTGTTATTTTAGGCCCTGCTCTCTCCTGAAGACTTATTCCCTTCCTTTGTTAACCATTTCAATTTATAACAGAAATAAATAGTTTTGCTTGTACTTGAAGCTGTGTTTGCTTTCACTCTGAGGCTTGAGGTCGAAGTGTATCCTCCACGTAATTCGGCGTCTTTATGTTGACCCTCTTTTTTTTTTTTATATCTCCTTTCTCTTTGTTACTTCCCCTCCTGACCCCTAGACTGGGAGGAGAACGTAACAGTCAGGCTAGTCTGTGTGGAAACTTTTAAACTGTGTGTTTCAACTAAGCAGGTGTTAGTTTCTGCTCTTATCTCCACTAATGTGCTCACATACTGCAGATTCATTTCATGGAAATTTCAATTGAACTGAATTCAAAAGAATGTTAGAAACTGTAAGTTGTTTGGTTGATGTAATTAAAATTGGATAATTTTAATTGAGTTTATTAAACCGGCTGAACGTATGCCTCTGCTATAACTGAAAGATCAAGTTTTATGACGTGCAGCAGAAGAAAAAGGAAGTGGCATCTGAATGTGTGAGAGTTCATCATCAGTCTAATCTGGGTTCAGAGATTATCTCTGCTCTACTGAGTACCACACAGAAGAAACGTTTCCAAACCTCAACAGTGAGATCTCAGCTCTGAAAACACTACGACTGCTATCATTAATTCATTACTTTACAATCTCAATATTGTAAGAACAAATATTATTTCCAATAAATCATCAACATCTAAACCTTTGTAATTCTCAATTAGAGCTTCATCTGACAGAAATAAAGTCAGTCTGGTCAGTAATGAGTGAAGCTGGTGAAGCTGTTTGTGGAGATGTTTAATCAGATCTTGAGAGATTTAATATCTTTTATCTTCAGCTGATTTCATCTAATACTGTGTCTGGAAGTCAGGTTAAACAAATGATAATTGTCTTGTATATAAGGGGTGTCCAGATTCTCACTGAGTCGTGCTTCTCGATCATTTGAGGAGTCTTGGAGTACGAGCAGAAGAAGAGTGTATTGTTGTCGAGTCAGCAGACAACTCTTCTAGGAGTGGATTTAGAGTCTCGCACCATGTGGACACATCTGTGTTTCAACACTTCAGGACTGTTTGAGTCAGTTCAAACCAGAGAAACTAGTTCACACAGGTTTATGCTGTAGATTGGGTCTTATGGCAGCAATGTCTTCACATAAGGCTTTCACAGTGGATCGAGGGTTTAGGATTTAGCCTCGTTGGCTTCCTGGTTTTTACAGGGAGACAGCTTTGGCCTTCCAAAAGAGGATGATATTTGCTTCATCATGCCTGGAGCTGATCTGTGCTGGTTGCTGAGGAAATACATCAACTCCACGCTGTGGAATCGCTGGATCGGCTTTCACTGTGGACGAAGCGGAGTCCAGCCCGGGGTCATCATGTGTGGTTACCCGCCGGCCGAGCCGTTCCCAAGCAGACCTCCGCTCACTTTAGTCCACCGTGTGTGACGCTGTGTTTTGTTGTGAAAGTGAAACTACTTTGTTTGCTCTTCCAAAAGAGGGCACAACTTACTACACTGTTCCAGAACAGTTCAAACCAAATATTCAGATGTGTGCTGTGCATTTTATGTAGAATAAGGACTGTTTCCTGATCTGCCAGCTGTTCTGACTCACAGACTGTAAGTTTTTTATATTTAAAGAATTTGCCACTGACGATTTAATCATGAGTTTTGAGCAGTGTAGAGTAGATATTGTTTTATGTTTATGCAGCGCGATGCAACGCAACGCGTAAAAAGACAGTATAAGTCATTATAATCAGTAACTATGTCCACACTGGATGCAACAGATGCTTCATTTGTAATGGGTTTTAGCGTAACATTTCCGTCACACACTTGAGGTATTCGGTCAATCACAATGCACTGGATAGCTGGCCAATCAGAGCACACATCGCTTTTCAGAACAATGAGCTTTGTAGAAATCAACGTGTTTCAGAAAGGTGGGGCATAGAGGAGCCTGTGGCTCAGTGGTAGAGCATTGCGTTAGCAGCACAAAAGGTTGTGGATTAAATTCCCAGGGAACACACATACTGGTAAAACAAATTATATCCTGAATGCACTGGAAGTTGCTTTGGATAAAAGTGTCTGCTAAATGCATGACTGTTTTTTAACCTTAAACCACATAAACACATTGCATTACACCAAATACACAAAATTATGTTATTTTTAGCAGCATTATATGACCCCTTCAATTATTTTAGTGTGCCTACCCCATCTGACGATAATTGGTCCTTTGAGGGTTCTGTGAACAACAAAACAATCAAACTCAGCTTTTTCATCCTCCTGGATAATCACACTCTTCTTCATCTGGAAGGTCCCATCATGGTTTGGTCTGATTCCTGTGGATTCAAGCTCATCTTCAGGCAGAGGTGAGCGATATTTCCTGATGGTCAACATCATGTCTTTGGGGTGGAAGCCAGTGGCCAGACAGGTGAGTTTCAGCTTGGTTTTGTCTCTGATAGACCTTTTTGCAAACACATGAACATCTGGAGGAGCTGAAAACACAGTGATCAGTTTATTAGTCAGTTGCATCTGCAGCAGATCATCAAACAAATAGAAATACATTTACTCACAGCCGTTTCTGAACTCCTCGTCTGCATATTCTCTGAATTTGTTGAGCCAGTCCACACACTCTTTCTCCAGGTATCCGTTGGTGTATTGGTTTAGGATCGGCTCATTGTCCCATTTTCTCTTGGTTGGTACAACTGGGGCGACCCACTGAGACTCTTTATCATCAAAAGACAGCAAGTTTTCTCCATCATAGCCGTACTCATCAATGCCTTTGGAAAACTTCACTTCATCTCCTTGTTTCTCAATCTCACAACCGTGTCTCCACTGAAGAACATGAAGATCTGAAGAGGACACAAAATGTCTGTGAGATGAAAATATAAATGGATTGATCATGTGTATATGCAGGTTAAACTGTGTGAATGTTTCTCACCTGATTCATCGCGTCTCATGCGTTTCATCAGAATATCAACATTCACATTAAACCACTGTTCTTTGCTCTTTCTGGACTGGGTGCCTTTTTCCCAGTAATCCTCCTGCATTTTCTCTTTCATCCAGCGCTGTCTGGGAATCATTCTCTGTTCCTTACTATTGTAATAGTCGATTTCTCTGTCATCTAGCAGACCCATAGCAGTGAACTGATAGATGCCCGGCTGATCGACAGGTTTGGACAAAGCCGTGTAAATGTAATACAGCGAGTGTTTCTCTGCAAGGAAAAGCAATACAGCTGAACTAAACTACTTTCACGAGTCATGATCTTCACACAGTTATTAAAAATGAACTAAATCAACACAGATTTACCTCGTTTGAACAATGACACTGCTGTTTTTTAATCTGAAAAGCACTATGAACTATAAATAATGTGACTTGATAAAAACCAAAAACAACTTTTAAGCTTGGTTTTTTAAATAGTTTCTTCGCAAAAAGTTTCTATTTTTTTACTCTTTTTTTTAGGTTTGAACATTGCCCTAACTTTCAGCTAATGTTTTCTTGAACGTTCCCCATAACCTCTTCGAAGTTTACTAAATATTTACTCTAAATTATGCACTATGGTGTAACCACTACATGGCTGTATAGCAGGTAGTTGCTGCGAACATTGTTTTTAAACATAATTACTTACTTGTATTAGATTCTGCATTTGGTTATATACAGTATTTAGATTATAAAGACTGCTTTTTGTAAAAGCTGATATTTAAATGTTAATTTGAAGTGTCAGTTTTTGCATTATTATTGCAGTCAAATCTGAACACAGGGAACACATTTTGTAACTCATACTAGCTACATATAATAACTTGATTAGTTACATGAAAGTAATCAGAATCAGTGGCGTGTCCACAAGGGTGGCACGTAGTGGCAACTGCCACCCTAAAAATGAGCTTTGCCACCCCAGTTGCCACCCCAAAGCAGCGTATGTGATCGAAATGCATTGAGAGCGGAACAGCGTGATTTTGACTGAAGCGGGGATTTTTTGGATGTTGGAGAATTCAGAGTGCTCCATTAACGCTCAATCACTAGCACAATTAATGCCGTAACTACAGCCGTTCTTAACTAGTTCTGCCTACAAGGATTGTACTGCACACACACACACGTACAGGCATACATAACGGATCACTCACACACAGAAACAAACAATACTGTCAACGCTGCCCTGTGATTTGTCAATAAAAATGCTTACAAACAGATAAATTATAGCAAAAATGTATTTGTGTTTTGAAGTAATCAAAATCCACAGCTTCACTATTAGTAGAGAGACGCTGCACAGACAGGGATGACTAATTTACTCGTAATCACACTCTCAGAAATGCATTCAAATAAATGTCATTTTACTGTGCTTCTCTGTATTTTCAAAAAGCTGCAATGACAGATGAAACTTTTAATTCTGATAATCTTTGAATCCTTTAATGTACACTTAGCCTACTTGAAAAGAAAATAACACATTAATTTTTATTTTTGTTATCATCATCATCATCATTATTATTACTATTCATTCCTTCATTCATTAATTTGTTCTTATCAGATCTGCTCAAGGGCTCTTAAGTTTAGGCTACTTTTCCAGAGAAAACTGCACTGCATTTAACATACAGGCCTACATTTCTCGATCTAACCCATGATTCTGATGAGCAACATTTTACATATTTCTTTAATAAAAGTTTATAAATAATCAAAAGATAAACAAAGAAGGGTTTTTTCTGTTGTTGTTTAGAATTTTAAATGAGCTCAAAATATGATCAAGTAAGTAGCTCCATAAATCACTCACCCTGACATTACTGTTATAGAGAGTTAATGCATTAAAATGAGGACAGCTCAACTCACATTTAGCAGGAAATTAAACTCTTCATACTCTTCATACTTCAATACAAAACAGTGCTGAACTGTGACAACAAGTATTTTTTAAAATGTCATAACAGTGATTTTCTAATGTCTAATAAATCCAACAGCATAAAGTGAAAATAACTATATAAGGGAATGGAAACGGCAAGTGAATACTTGAATCTTTGACACTTTTTCACCATTGATTTGCAGAAGATTTTCTGTGAGGGTTAATGTTAGACAGTGCTGGGAAGGTAATAGGTTACAGGTTACCCTATTTAAAATGTAATAAGTTGCGTAACTATTTCAGTTGCTTTATTAAAGTAATGTAATAGATTACATTTGATTACTTTTCTAAATGTAAATTATTTTAAACTGTTAATCAAAATCCAACATTTAAAACAGGCAGGGTAAACCTTACAGTAGAACTCAACACTGATTATTGGCAGACTTTCAAAAGCCTTCATCACTTAAATTAAGATTATAATAATTTAATTTTAAACCACAGCCACCACAAAATCAGACTTTAGCACCTTTTTTACTTTGAGATCAATCTGATTCTGGTTAATTTCTGATCATTCTGGTTAAATACAGGTTTAAAATCATAACAAGAAATAGTTTGATAGCTATGATATAGTGTTTTTAAAATCAAATCTTTTCACAGCTATGACAGGAAACACTGGCATCTAACAATGCCTTGGGGAGGAAAAGACAGTTCATCTTAAAGCATATGCATAAACCCAAATAGGAATTAAAACAGTTATTGAATAAGCGTGCATCTTATTCTGTGTACTAAACTCCTGAAACATTGGTGCCTCGTATTTTAGAGCAGTCAATCTAATTATGAAATAAATCAATCAAATCTTTTATCAAATCGTTCACATTTTCACAAGTAACTGTAATTTAATTTAATTTTTTTCAGTAACTGTAACAGATTGCACTTATATTTATTTTGTAATTAAATTATGTAATTCGTCACATAGTTACTCCTCAACACTGGTGTTAGGGAATAGAATATATGGGGAGTACAAACACTGATCTATATTTGCCACCCCAAGTATAAAATCCTGGACACACCCCTTCTCAGAATAAATATTGACTCAGCGCGACAAGGGTAATATTCCGAAATATATTACTGAGTGTTTATCTAGCTAACTTATATAAACAGAGATGTGGTCTGTGGTCGAGTAGTTTGAAAAACTTCACATCGCTGTCAGCTATTGATAGATTCATATTCTAGTAGCTTTAATTGTTCCATGGTAAAAATTATTTACATTGCCAAAGCAATGGTAAACTCTGACCCAGTGCTGTTGAGCATTATCAAATTAATAGTCGACAGAGAATCAGACAGTGTTTAAACAGGCGAGAGCGAGGCTTTGTGTGGAAGGCGCGTGCTGGAGAAGCGCGTACAGAGGCGCGCAGAAGGAGGACAGAACAAACCCACAATAATTTATGATTCCTGTTTTCGTTTTATATTACACTTAACCCTGGCTTAACGGTCTTTTTTCAGCTATAAAGTAGGAATTAACTGATAATTCTACATTTTATTAAATGCTGTAGGCTTCAACTAATTTCAGAGCTCTTTATTGATCATTGCACATACACACACACAAACACACACACACACACACAAAAAAAAACAAACAAACACATTTAAATAGAAAGAAAAAAAAAAACATCTGCAATGTTTTAATTGAAAGATTCGTTAATAAAATCTTAAAATAGCCTATAGAGAAAGTTATATATATATATAATGTAGCATGCATTTCTTCTCAAATTGTATTTCTTTCGTTACAAAGATGTTTTTAATCTTGTTACTTTCAGTTACCTTCTCTAATAAGTCCAGCTACTTTAAATTATTTACCTGCTTGAAGTGAAGGTGAAGCCCCATAAAGCAGAAAAACACAAAGCAGAACAAAGATCTTCGTCGCCACACTCATTTCCATGACTGAAAGGCTTTAAGCCTCTGTAATCTTTTTCCAATTTTTATATCGTTGAAAGCAAGAGCTCACAGCAACAGAAAACTAGTTACAGAGAATAGCGGTAGATGTTTTAACCAATAAGAAAACAGAACGATGACATCATGCGTATCTGGGGAGAAATGGAGAGGTTTAAAGCCGTGTAAATGTAATACAGCGAGTGTTCCTCTGCAATTAAGAGAAATAAATTGTGTTTTAAATAACTATTCACCAGTTTAAATGTGATAAAAGCGCAGGAGAAAGCAGGTCAAACGTGTGAAGCTCGGACAGAGAAAGAACCAAATCGACTGAATCTCTTATGATAATATATTAAGCTAGATCTGTTCTCTGAGAGACATTATAGTAAACAAAATCCCAAGATTCTCTTCTGGATATGATGATTTTTTTTTTTTTTTTTATCCATTGGGGTCTTTGGTTAAGTTCATTTGAGACATAATAATCCTGTAATAAATTATCGTAAATATCTATCTATATAATTAGGGCTATAGTTTAATATTTCATATACTATGTTACCACACATTTATATTCAAATGTAAATTCTCTCACTACAAAGCCGTTTTAGATCAGGAAACGTAAACGTCTTTCACTTTCATTCTCTGTATAAACGCACCTGCTCCAACTGAAGTCCAATTAAGAAGAAAAACACACAGCAGAGCGCAGATTTTGTCGAAACCCCCGGCCATGATTGAAACTAATTTAAGTAAGTGTGAATTTAACCGAGGTTTACATCGTTTCTTCAATCACGTCTGAACACAATAACTGCCAAAAGCAGAATGACGGTTTATCCTCGTGAAAAATTCTACATAATTTATACTGTAGCTACACAAGGTCTAGTATGTTTCGTTTCTGTGAGACGTTTGCAGTGTAATAGTGATTTTATTCGATTGGTAACAGCCCGTAGTGTCTTCTAATTTAATTTATTAATATTAAGAGAGAACGTGGTTTTTCTTTTAAAAGTAAAAATTCCCCTGGAAATCATTTTACAGAGTGCAAAATTGTATTTTGATGGAGGATATCTGACACTGTTAAAGACATTTATTTCCTGAATGTTTGCACACAAGACAATATGCATCATTCATCAGATATTCATAAGCGTGTATTCAGCACGTTTTCAAAGTGAATAACTCAAAAATACTTTCAGGAGGTTCAATTAAAGATTAGTAAGTCAAGTCACATTTTATTTCCATAGCACTTGATACAATACAGATCACAAAGCAACTTCACTGTAATAAACAGGAAAATAATAACATTTCGATGTATCAGAATAAAAGGCACATATTCAGCAGTCAGTTGAAATGCTGTTCTTACATCCTGCTGTTATAATAATACTTGTAACATACAGATACTCAAGTTAAGCACAGATACATCAGAGATCTTGAACTGTGATTCTGATGCAGTGAAATAATCGATCTCTACTCCATTACAACAGTGTGAACAATTTATATCACTTTTGAGTCCAGATTTGGAGAAATGTAGCATCGCATCAGTGTCTCAGCAATGAATGCTCAGCAGTGAATGGGTGCCGTCAGAATGAGAGTCCAAACAGCTGATAAAAACATCACAATAATCCACAAGTAATCCAGTTTCAGTTTTATTCGTTATTCAGAACATTATTTCCTTATAGTAATATCTCACCCTATATTGTCATATTTAAACCGTGTGTGCTCCTCATTTGAGAGTCACATTCATGGTCTTCGCGATCAAAAGTGACCGGACACCTGAAATGTAACTTTTTTTTTTCTTCAGTAAAATCAATCTAATATATTTTTGTTCAATAATATTTTATTTTGTATTTTGAGAGAATTTTATGGTACTAATTGATATTTATGCAATAATTATGAAGATTTTCCCCCCTTTGAAAATAGTAAATAATAATAATAATAATAATAATAATAATAATAATAATAATCAACATTTTTTACAAATTATTTTTCAATTAATGCAGTATTTGAGATTAAAATAGAGACTAGGCCTTTAAAATCCAATTTTTTGGAAGGCAGAGTAGCACCTCCTGGCGAGAGCAAAAAAACCCTGTGATTTTATGGTGTAACCACTAGATTCCTGTATAGGACTCTATACTGTATATGTAGTGTGTGTGTTTGTGTGTGTGTAAAATGGCACAGCTTCTTAAATAGCTGAATGGACACTCTTAACATCAGTCAGTCAAGCATTATATTATGATAATTAAGCACTATTTAATTACAGAATTAGTGATTAGAACTAAAACTTGGTAACCCGTTATGAATGCATATTTGTCATTTTAAATGAACTTAGGACTAGTGGTGGTGTTTAAGATACTGTTGGTCATAGATAATAGTAATTATTAGGGCTGCACAATAAATCGCATGTGTTGGGCTGGGTGGTCCCCGACTTCTTCGCCGTGGCCCGTTCTGGGTGGTGCGGCCTGGCGTCCTGGTAGGGAGGAGGAGCTTTTCGAACCCTGGCCAGTCCCGTCCCAGGAGCAGCGGCACAGGGAGATCTGACACAATTCCCACTTCTACAGCCCAGGCCCCAGGTTCCGCTGAAATCCGAACCGTGGGGGCCGGCACATAGCGGGTGTCGCCATGCATGCAGGTAAGCGGTATCTATGATTTTTGTTCGGGCTGAGGCTTCACCAAGGTAGGTTGTACTAGGGTGACTGCACTGCCAGAATCCAACAAGGCCCAAACGGGTTTGCCGTCTAGCTTCAACATCCGGCAGGGCCCCGCGGAAGGTCCTTCGTGGTGCAGGAGGCACCCGGCCATCCAGGCTCGGGCCGACGGTACTGGGGGTTCAGTGGGCATTGGCTCGTCGACGGGGTCGGGGACCGCAGGTCTGCTGACTGGTCGTAGTGCACCTTCGAGCGGACGCCGCTCCATCACCCTGCGGGGCGCCAGGCCCACTCTCTCCCCTGCCTCACGGGCGTTCGCCGCTTCTGCCAGCTCGACTGCTTCGACAAGGCTGCCGATGTCCTGAGGGTTCTTCATACTGACTGGGCGTGGCAGGGCAGCACTCGTAACAGCCGATCAACAATGACCTTCTCCGTTACTTGATCTGTGGTAGGGGACCCGATGAGGAGCCATAGGTGAGCCATTCGGGCGAGTTGAGCAGCTTGAGTTCTTACCGACTTCTGTTTGTCGTACGTCCACTGATGGAATTGTTGAGCGGCACACAACGGAGACAGCCCCACCCGGGCGAGAATCTCAGCCTTCAGCTCCGCATACTGTTCATTCCTGGGCGCCTGTAGTGCATAATAGGCCCAATGTGCCTCTCCAGTGAGGAAGGGGGCAATGATGCTGGCCCAATCCACCAGAACCCACCCCTCTCGAGCTGCAATAACCCCGGAGGGTGATTTATTTACACACACAACTGATCACACGTGCTCGGGTGACTGGTGCAGGCTTTCACTCTGTGCTCATGGGGTGCGGTGCTGTGGTGAATGTCGCTCTCCTGGGGCACCGTCTGAGTCTGTGAATTAGCAGACAAACAAAGACTTTCGTTAGTGTCTCCTGGAGCTTCGGTGCAACTCTCCTCGGAAGCCTCTTTCTCTGGCTTTTGTAGCCGGCGGGGACGAGCTCCAGGTGCGCCACTCATCACGCACAGGTGTCGTGATTGTGTGATCAGTGTGGGGGCGGCGTTTCCAGGGGGCCCTGAACTGGAACCGGGATACTCGCCACAACACACACAAACTTGTTTTGACCTCATGTTGTGTTCTGGTTACTTTGACCCGGAGAGGATTTTCTTTTTCCTAAAAACACTAATTAATGTTAAAGCATTGCATTGGACCAAAACTTAGTGATTTTGCACACACAGGGTTTAACAACAATCCCCTCCCCCCACCAAATTTTTTTTATTACGTTTGTTGCACTTATGGTGTTGGCACTCAAAAATGACCGGCCCACGAAAAATTTGGGTTGGGTTGGGTTTGTCCCGTAGCTAATTTTACACAATGATTACAAAATTAATCTAAAAAGGTTTTTATTTATTTTTATTTAATGAAAAAAAAAAATAGCCTTATTAAACAAACTATTATTTTTAAGCTTTTTTTTTTTCTTCTGGGGCCTGAAATTTGGGTCAATACTGCTAATTAAACTATTTTGCTGAATATGTTTTTTGTGCTGGCACCTTGTCTGGTTTAGGACTGTCATGGATAAATAACCGCCCGTAGGTGGCAGCAAATCCCTGTTTTTAATAAATTATTTACTGAATCATTCAAATTAAACGATTCGTTCAGAACGACTGAATCGATTAGAAACGAAACAAGTAAATGGACCGTTGAATCATTGGCTCACATGATTTGTTCATAAACAGATTCATTCAATTATTAGCAAAGGCCTATTTATGTGCTAATTTTCAGAAAAGTACATTGCTTGTGCAATGAATATAAAAACAAAAAAACTTTCCTTAATTGCTTGAATTATAAGGGGATTCTAACTGCATTATAATGGGCTTCATCGCACAGTAAATACTTCTGGACTCTAAGGATGTGTTTTTGTTTGTGTTTTGCAAAGTCAGTGACATACTCAGCTCTCCTATAGTCTCTCAGTCCCTCAGTCACACATACAGCACAATGACATTATATCAGGGGAATGTCTTTAAATTCTAATCAAGGAACAGTCATACCTTTTCTGTTGTCTTCCTTTAAAAGAACTTCAAAAGTAGAGCTTGAACCTTTTGGCATGAAAAATGACGGAAACTTGCTTCAGCTTGTGCACAGCTTGTTACAGAACCGAGTTCTGATTGGCCAATCACCGCTATTTAGTTTGTGAATTATCATAAATAGAGAATTTTAACATTTAATCTGCACAATAAATTTGACATAATGCATTATTCATCTAAAGGGGATGGTTAGAGGGAATGGTGGTTTCACTGGGGGATGCTTTTTGTCATTTTTTTCCACCAGGGGGATGCCATCTCCCCTCAATTCGAGCCCTGCTTCTGTTCCTGCTCAAGATGTTTGTTATTGTTACTGAAATATTTTTATATGCCTATTTATTTACATTAATAATAATTATTTATGTAATATTTAAACGAATTGTTATTATTGTTATTTTAGTAACAAAAATTTTATTCTTTAATAATTAATGCTGTTAATAATTAGTTACTTAGTCGTTTGTGCAATGAAATGGTTATTGGTTAATATTCATTGTTACTTTTTATAATAATTAGTTAGACTTCTGGTAATTTGCGTGAAAGTTATTAATTTGATGAAGCGCTCACAAAAATGGTTATTGAATAAAAATAACTTTACTATAAATAATTATTTACTCATTTTACAATTTGAGTATAGAGACAAATATGGTTATTGATTAATATTCATTTGCACTAAATACTCAGTTTTGCAACACAAATGGTTGATTAATATTTATTTTTAACAATAATTTGTTTAAATACAAGTAATTTTTTAGACAACATTTTATTTTGTACTTGTATATATAAATTATAATGAGTTAATGTATTATTTCAGACGAAATGGTTCTTTATTTAATTTTTTTTAAACTATAAATGATCATTTGTTGCTCACTTTATGATTACTTTATGTTTTATTATTATTCATTTTTATTATCAGTTAATTATATTTACTAATTTTGTGTGTGTGTGGTAAGAAAAATGGTTATTGGTTGATATTCCTTATCATTTGTACATTTTATCTGTAAAATCAAAAACGCTACTGATTAATTCGTAATTAAATTATTTATTAATGTATCTGTTGTTTGTTGTGTCGTGTGTCGGTAAACATCAGTATTGATCCGTTTTCATCTCTCAAGTCTTAAGAATTGAAGCCCTACTGATGAGCGATGGCGGTGACGTCAGCGCGCGTGCGTCGCTCTGAGCGCTCCGTGCGGAAACCGGCGGCGCGCGCGTGGCAGCAGCGGACTGGAGGACACGCGCGGCATGTGAATGATCAGATCGGACGCGCCGCTCGCATCGCCACACGAGAGCTCGCATCCGACGCGTTTTCAATCGATGATCGCGCGCGCTTGACGTTGAAGGTGAGTGTGTGTGTGTGCAGCGGCGATCCGCATCAAACAGCGCTCGCGATTATTTCATATTCGGTGTTAAATATTAACATGTGGCCTCAGTCAGTCAGTCAGCCGAGGGGTCAGTGGTAGAGAAATACTGCTGCAGTGATGATAGCAGAATCATATACCATAATAGTGAATAATCAATCTGATGTTTTCTGTGAGTTATCTCTCTGATGGTAGATTTGTGTGGGTAGTTACCGGAGCTGTGGTCTGTCAGGACTAACCAGCTGAACTGGTTAACCCATGCAGGCAGGAGGAAGTGATGTAGGGTCGTCTGTCTTCAGATCAGACAGGAAGCGATCTTTAAATGTGTTCAGACCAGACCCTCATATCTGTGAGTCCTGATGTTTGTGAGTGATGTTTGTGGTGGTTTAGGGTCGGTCTGGTCTGAGATGGTTTTCGTCTCTTTATCATGATGTTTGTGGTGGTTTAGGGTCGGTCTGGTCTGGTCTGAGATGGTTTTCGTCTCTGAATCATGATGTTTGTGGTGGTTTAGGGTCGGTCTGGTCTGAGATGGTTTTCGTCTCTGTATCATGATGTTTGTGGTGGTTTAGGGTCAGTCTGGTCTGAGATGGTTTTCGTCTCTGTATCATGATGTTTGTGGCGGTTTAGGGTCGGTCTGGTCTGGTCTGAGATGGTTTTCGTCTCTGAATCATGATGTTTGTGGTGGTTTAGGGTCGGTCTGGTCTGGTCTGAGATGGTTTTCGTCTCTGAATCATGATGTTTGTGGTGGTTTAGGGTCGGTCTGGTCTGAGATGGTTTTCGTCTCTGAATCATGATGTTTGTGGTGGTTTAGGGTCGGTCTGGTCTGAGATGGTTTTCGTCTCTGAATCATGATGTTTGTGGTGGTTTAGGGTCGGTCTGGTCTGGTCTGAGATGGTTTTCGTCTCTGTATCATGATGTTTGTGGTGGTTTAGGGTCGGTCTGGTCTGGTCTGAGATGGTTTTCGTCTCTGAATCATGATGTTTGTGGTGGTTTAGGGTCGGTCTGCTCTGGTCTGAGATGGTTTTTGTCTCTGAATCATGATGTTTGTGGTGGTTTAGGGTCGGTCTGGTCTGGTCTGAGATGGTTTTCGTCTCTGTATCATGATGTTTGTAGTGGTTTAGGGTCAGTCTGGTCTGGTCTGAGATGGTTTTCGTCTCTGTATCATGATGTTTGTAGTGGTTTAGGGTTCAGTCTGGTCTGAGATGGTTTTCGTCTCTGTATCATGATGTTTGTGGCGGTTTAGGGTCGGTCTGGTCTGGTCTGAGATGGTTTTCGTCTCTGAATCATGATGTTTGTGGTGGTTTAGGGTCGGTCTGGTCTGGTCTGAGATGGTTTTTCGTCTCTGAATCATGATGTTTGTGGTGGTTTAGGGTCGGTCTGGTCTGAGATGGTTTTCGTCTCTGAATCATGATGTTTGTGGTGGTTTAGGGTCGGTCTGGTCTGAGATGGTTTTCGTCTCTGAATCATGATGTTTGTGGTGGTTTAGGGTCGGTCTGGTCTGGTCTGAGATGGTTTTCGTCTCTGTATCATGATGTTTGTGGTGGTTTAGGGTCGGTCTGGTCTGGTCTGAGATGGTTTTCGTCTCTGAATCATGATGTTTGTGGTGGTTTAGGGTCGGTCTGCTCTGGTCTGAGATGGTTTTTGTCTCTGAATCATGATGTTTGTGGTGGTTTAGGGTCGGTCTGGTCTGGTCTGAGATGGTTTTCGTCTCTGAATCATGATGTTTGTGGTGGTTTAGGGTCGGTCTGGTCTGGTCTGAGATGGTTTTCGTCTCTGAATCATGATGTTTGTGGTGGTTTAGGGTCGGTCTGGTCTGGTCTGGTCTGAGATGGTTTTCGTCTCTGTATCATGAAGTTTTTTGGTGGTTTAGGGTCGGTCTGGTCTGAGATGGTTTTCGTCTCTGAATCATGATGTTTGTGGTGGTTTAGGGTCGGTCTGGTCTGGTCTGAGATGGTTTTCGTCTCTGTATCATGATGTTTGTGGTGGTTTATGGTCGGTCTGGTCTGGTCTGAGATTGTTTTCTTCTCTGTATCATGATGTTTGTGGTGGTTTAGGGTCGGTCTGGTCTGAGATGGTTTTCGTCTCTGTATCATGATGTTTGTGGTGGTTTAGGGTCGGTCTGGTCTGGTCTGAGATGGTTTTCGTCTCTGTATCATGATGTTTGTGGTGGTTTAGGGTCGGTCTGGTCTGGTCTGAGATGGTTTTTGTCTCTGTATCATGATGTTTGTGGTGGTTTAGGGTCGGTCTGGTCTGGTCTGAGATGGTTTTCTTCTCTGTATCATGATGTTTGTGGTGGTTTAGGGTCGGTCTGGTCTGAGATGGTTTTCGTCTCTGTATCATGATGTTTGTGGTGGTTTAGGGTCGGTCTGCTCTGGTCTGAGATGGTTTTCGTCTCTGTATCATGATGTTTGTGGTGGTTTAGGGTCGGTCTGGTCTGGTCTGAGATGGTTTTCATCTCTGAATCATGATGTTTGTGGTGGTTTAGGGTCGGTCTGGTCTGAGATGGTTTTCGTCTCTGAATCATGATGTTTGTGGTGGTTTAGGGTCGGTCTGCTCTGGTCTGAGATGGTTTTCGTCTCTGTATCATGATGTTTGTGGTGGTTTAGGGTCGGTCTGGTCTGAGATGGTTTTCGTCTCTGAATCATGATGTTTGTGGTGGTTTAGGGTCGGTCTGGTCTGAGACGGTTTTCGTCTCTGAATCATGATGTTTATGGCTGTTTAGGGTCGGTCTGGTCTGGTCGGACATCTGCGTCTCAGGACAGGAAGTAGAACATCCCTCTGAAGCGTCTGGCTCTGAGCGAACACATGAAATATGAATCATAAATCTGTCAGATCCCTCGGGGTTTCTGATGTCTGGAGCATCACACTCACTGACTTCATCCAGCATTTACAACGCTTGAGTTATGTGAGGGTCTTTATTAAGTAAGATTTAGCATCAGCTTCATAAAATCAGAACTGAACCGGACTGCCGTATGATTTTTTTTTCATGATATAGAGACAAAAACCATCTCAGACCAGAGCAATCATAAACCAGCTCTGACAGACGTTAGCATCATGATTTGTTCACTTTTGTTCCCTGATGTTGTAAATCTGAACCGAGGCTGTTGTTTTCTGTCTGATGAGACGTTTATCAGCTGAATTCAGAATTCATCTGTCACCGATTTTAGGCTGAATTATTAATTCTGTTCCTGTTTGTGTGTATCACACTTTTTATAACACATATTGTTTCAGAATCGCTTAAAACAGAAGCTAGTTTAGATGTTTTTGTGCTCAAGCATTAAATACAGATTTGTCAGAAGAGAACTGGTCTTTCTAATTCAGTCTGATGTTAAATTCAGTGCTTGAGTCAGTTTGTTTGTCATCAATCCGTTATGTTTTTTGGAAGTTTTGAACCTTATAATGTCTTATAATGAGCATTACATTTATGTTTTCATCCAAAGCAGTTTAGAAATGAGGAATATAACAAGCCACTATGATTTCATGTATGCATGATTGGTTTAACTGTCTTCTTCTTCCACCTGATGTTGTGTGTGTGTGTGTGTGTGTGTGTGTGTGTGTGTGTGTAACAGTGCAGTGAGTGTTGACTGGAGTGTGTCTCCCTCTAGAGGTCATGTTGAGTGTTTGCGCTCTAATGCTGCTGCTGGCGGCTCCGGCGGCCCTCGGCTCCGACTCGGACACACAGAGACCCCGACACGACTCCAACCTGGAGATCTGTATCCTTCTCAGACATGAGTGTGTGTGTGTGTGTGTGTGTGTGTGTGTGTGTGTGTGTGTGTGTGTGTGTGTGTGTGTGTGTGTGTGTCTGTGTGTGTGGTTCTCCTGAACAGCGTCTCCTCAGATAAGCGTCTGTTCGAGACCAAGAGGAAGGATCAGCTGAATGCGCTGAAGAACCTGGTGGAGCTCAGCGACGTCAACCAGCAGTACAAGATCATCGACATCATGCTGAAGGGCCTCTTCAAGGTGTGTGTGTGTGTGTGTGTGTGAGAGACACTCAAGTCTGATTTGGTCTGATCTGTGTGTGTATGTGTGTTCAGGTGCTGGAGGACTCCAGAGCCGTTCTTAAAGCTGCTAACGTGCAGCCGGACGATCCGTTCCCACTCGACGACAAAATCAAAGAAGGTCAGAGACTCTAGTAGTACATATCAGACATCTAAGAGTGTGTGTGTGTGCGTGCGTGTGTGCGTGTGTGTGTGCGTGTGTGTGTGCGTGTGCGGATGCCCATTACTGTCACACGATGAATCATAATTATAACATTTTAAGATAAAAAACTCTTATGACATAAAAAGACAAAATCCTGAGATGCAGTGGCTTGATTATGACACGAAATGTTAAAATGTTTTGTTATTGTTCACTTTTTGGACTTTAACTTTATTTGACTTACTTTCAGTCAGTTGATGTTTATTTCTATAGCACTGTATACAGCAGCAGCTTTAGAGACTGAGAAGCTCATCAGTTTCCACAGGAGCTGATCTGTCACTGTTCCTCCAGCTTACTCTCACGTGGTGGAGAACACGGCGTTCTTCGGTGACGTGGCTCTGCGCTTCCCGAGGATCGTCCATCACTACTTCGATCAGAACGTGGACTGGAGTCGCCTGCTGCGCTGGGGTCTGCGCTTCTGCAACCAGACGGGGGTCTTCAGCGGAGGAGCCAATCAGCACGTGCTCACGCTGGTCAGACTGAGGCATCATGGGATTAACATCACACTCAGAGCACTGAAACATGAGCTTTAACGCTGTGTGTCTTTGCTGCAGATGTCACAGGAGCTGGGGATCACAGAGAAATCTGCAGACTTCGTCAACCCGTACCGCACCGAACGAGACGACGTGAGTCACACACACACACACACACACACACACTCTCACTTTCTCACACACACACACTCTCACTCACTCACTCACTCACTCACTCTCGCACGCACACACACGCACACACACACACACACACACACACACACACACACACACTCACTCTCACTCACTCTCACACACACACTCTCACACACTCTCACTCTCGCACACACGCACACACACACACACACTCACTCTCGCTCGCACGCACACACACACACACACACACACACACACTCACTCTCACACACACACTCTCACTCTCACACACACACTCTCACACACAACCCAAACAACAAAAAAAATCACACTCACACACACACTCACACGCACACACACACACACTCTCACTCACACACACTATCACACACTCACACACACACACACTCACACACTCACACACTCACACACACACACACACACACACACACACACACACACTCACACACACTCACACACTCTCACTCACACACAACCAAAACCCCAACAAAAACACAAAAAACAAAAAAAAAACAGCACACACACACACACACACGCACACTCTCTCTCTCACACACACACACACACACACTCACACACACGTACATATATATATGGATTCAGCGTTTCTTATGTGCACTGCACTGTGTTATTAATAAACAATAGAGATTGACTAATAGTGCTTTTCAATCGGCAATAAAATGTAAATAAACATAAAATGTTATCCTGTTTTTGTCCTGTTTAATTTGACTAAAACCAAAACACTTGAAATAAAGTAACATTAACTGTAACTGTGTGTCCCTGGAGCACAAAAGCAGTCATCAGTAGCACAGGTATATTTGTAGCAATAGACAACAATACATTGTATGGGACAAAATTATAGATTTTTCTTTTATGCCAAAAATCATTAGGATATTAAGTAAAGATCATGTTCCATGAAGATATTTTGTAAACTTCCTACCGTAAATATATCAAAACCTAATTTTTGATTAGTTATATGCATTGCTAAGAACTTCATTTGGACAACTTTAAAGATGATTTTCAGATCAGATTCCTCAGATTCCAGATTTTCAAATAGTTGTATCTCAGACAAATATTGTCCTCCTAACAAACCATACATCAATGGTAAGATTATTTATTCAGCTTTCCTGTAACGTATAAATCTCAATTTTGAAAATTTGACGCTTAAGACTGGTTTTGTGGTCCAGGGTCACATATTCGTAAAACATTTACTGAAATAATAATATATATATATATAATGAGTAAAACCTTTGTAGATATTTAAAAAAAAAAAAAAAAAAAAATCCAAAAAATTTAAAGTGAAAACAAATACAAAATTAAAAACTAAAACAAAAAACTAAAAACTACAATAGTATGACTCATTTGTCGTTATTTAAATGTTCATTAATCAAAAAACATTTTAAATCAATATAAAATAAGTGTTAATGCATTTTATTCTTTCTTAACACAAACCTTTCAGTATCCATGATTCATGTTTAGCGACTGAAGCTATTATAATATTGTTTTAAATCTAGCTGATATAAACACCTGTTTATTTGTGTAATGCATCAAGTCATATCTAAAGTATCACCTATAGTCCTTATTAAAATATTGAATGATTTGCTGGATTAAAATGGTGTAATTCTTGGTCTGTAATGTGTAGATGAAGCCAGTAGAGCTTAAACTCAAAAACTAGATTGTGTTTGATTTCAGTTTACAAAGACTTCTACTTATTTTTCAGATAATTGTGTTATCAGCTGAATAACTGATGATGCTCAGGATTATTCTGACTGTTTCGCTTTGATCTGCATTGTTTGATGAGGTAGATTTGTCTGTGTCTCAGGTGCTGCACACGGCCGAGGCCTTCCAGAAGATTCTCCGCGAGGAAGAGAAGAGGAGGAGGAAGGAGGAGAAGAGGAAAGAGATCCGGAAAGGGCCGCGGATCTCTCGCTCTCGCAGCGAGTTATAGATCTGACTTCAGATCAGCCGTTTACACTCAATCAGGGAGCCTGTGCTGAATCTGCCACGGGCCTCCACGTTTACAGGCTTCAGAACGAGTCTCTGATTCACAACACTTGAATCTGTTTTTAACTCCGTTTGATTCGGGAGGATCTTCATTAGATCCACTGCTGGTGATGTGAGTGTGTGTGTCTAGTGCTAGATTAGATCGAGGGGGAGGAGTCAGGGTGGTGGGAGGAGCCATGGTGGGCGGGGTCAAAGTGGTTTTGTGTCCTAGATGAAGGTATTTTGAACACTGATATTTCAGTATTTAACAAACACTTGATAAGTTTTGATAATATAAAATCAGAAATTGTTAAGGCTCCCACATATATGAAATTCAGTTGTTTAGATTCAATATAAATGCTTTATTTGGGGGTACTTTATAGTCTAATATGATATGGTATTTCTGCTTACTTTTAAATGTTATTCATTAAAAAATGTGTATTGTCTGTGTGGAGTGTGTGCGCATGAGAGAGAGATCAGAGCTGCACTGCCATGAGAGAAACTCTTGAATGATGGATCTGAATTCAGTGTGAATGCGCTTCTGATCCACTTCGGTTTCTCCAGATGCTGAAGTGAGACGATCATCCGAGACCCCTTCACAGAGGCTTTATCAATCTGTTCATGTGACTGTTATTGAAATCTGTAGAGCATCAGTGGGAGATTATTACTGACAGAATGAATAAAGTCTATTTAACACACTGCGAATATTGAGTTATGTGTTTTTCGTGGGCTGTATTTAGTGTTTATAGCTCATACATTTATGTTGATTTTCGGTTCATTATTGCTCTAAGCTACAAATCAAGGATGTTTCGAAGAATTCCCGAAGGAAATTTGAAGAAAGTGAGCATCGGCCACAGGAAAACAGCATTGCAACGGAGCGGAGCGTAACAAAAGTGAAGCTAAATATAAAGAACTTCTGACCTAGCCTAAACACAGTTTCAACTTCAAGGTATTTTTGCAAACCTGTTTGACCGATTAGAAGAGGAAAGGAGGAAAAAGTTAATGTTACACTATGAGGAAAAAAAAATGTTACACTGAGGAAAAATTTTTTTTTTTTTTTTTTTTTTTTTTTTTACATTAACAATGTAATCAACAAATGGTCAGCAAAGGAAGGTTCCAGAAACTTTCATATTGAGTGTCAACATCAGGTCAGACAATTATTTTAGCTTTATTTTTTTACATTTATATTAAATCTGGTTTGCAAGTTTTTGCATCTAAGTTACCAGATTGTTGGGCATTTCTCAATATAGTTTACATTTATTGAGGTTTTGCCATTGCTTTTAGCAATAAACAGTAAACACCAAACTTTACAGAATTGCAATCAGAACATTTATATATATATAAGACAGGGTGGGTAATATACCGGTAGACACGATTAACTGGTAGAAATTTGTCAACCAGTAGATTTTAGACTATTGTCTTTATCACGGTTATGCACTCACGTCACTTTGCTGTGTGCCGTTGTTTTGAAAATTTGCACACATTTTAAGCATTGTGGCTTAAAAGCGTGATTTTAAGCTGTTGAAATGCAAACAACAGCGCTATATGTGCACACTGTGAGAATGTTTCTGAGGAATCCCCTGATCATAAAGAGTGTGAGTACTTTTGTTGCTTTATTGGCCTTGAATGGTTAAATACATTTACTTATATCTGTCAAAATCTGCCATCTTTGCAAGTATCGCAAGTATCCATAAAGTAAGCAGCTGAGAAAGAAAATGCATTGCTTTTGATTAATTGAAAAATTAATTTTTCAAAGGGATGAAACTCTAAAAGCGCTGATCTTCGTAGTCGTTAAAACATGTATGTTTTGAAACACCCAATAATAAAACATGGCATTCTGCAGTTTTTTTTTTTCATAGTCATCTTTTAATCATATTAACAGATTTCTTGTCTCTATATCAAACAGAGAAATTTTGTCTTTAATTTTGTCTGTCCAAATACTTATGCAGAGCACTGTATGTAAAAGTTCTCACTACAGAAACATGGGATTTGTGCCTATAATGTTTTGTATGAGTATGAAGTACTCTCCGTTTAATTAATTAATAAAAATGAACCAGAATGATCTTAATATTTTATAGCTACATTGTGCTATTACATTAGTGCTCACTTTCATATTCCTCTCTTTAATTTTTTTGATTTACTGAAAAAGAAATTCAACTTTTTTCTTCCATTTCAGAGCTGATGGAAGAGAAAGAGGAGAGTGAAGAAGTGAGTGAAGTGGAGGAGGAACATCATGACAAACCTGGAGAGAAACATTTGAGTCGCTTGAAGACTAAAACGACATTTTTAAAGAAAAGAAGAGCAAAGAAATCTTTCACCTGCACTCAGTTTGGAAAGAGTTTCCCATTCAAGCAAAGTCTTGAGTTTCACATGAGGATCTACACTTGAGAAAAGCCATATGCAAAAAAAAAAAAACAACAACAACAAAAAACTTGTCTTAAAGCAGATGCTAATTTGCACTGCTCTTGGCAGAATTGGTCATTATGGAAATGTTCGGCTGATTTTCTGTGTTCTTGGATAAACTGTAAAATTATGATGGAATGTTTACAACCATGGCTGTCAAAATGACACGTGAAAGTTTAATGCAACTACTGCTTCATACCTGGATGATCAAAAGATCTTTGTTTTTTTTGTTTTTGTGGTAGTTGTTCTTGAGTCCCTTGCCTTAAGCTGACATCACAATAGACTTTAAGCATACAAATTTCTTCAGTCGTAATATGACGCCACACTTTGCAGTGTCTTTTTATGCACATGAATTCAACATATAACGAACAGTAATACATTCAAAATGTAAAAAAAATACGATCTACTCGAATTTACTGCAAAAATATCATTCTTTTAATTCAGACGAGAGGTCACACATTATATCAATCTTCTACTAGTCGTTTCACATGATGAAATGTGAAACTTGTGTTTCTAGTCTGACGCATTTGCATGTCAGTGTCAGTGAAATATATGGTGTGACCACACTTTCAACTGTTCTTAACAAAATTCCTCCATATGCTCCACATTCTTTAGTTTCCAAGCATATTTGAACCCTTTCCAACAGTGGCAAAGGTGAAAACATTCACTAATGCTCGAGAAGTCAACACTACGCTAACTCAACTCGACAGTGTTGTTCTTGTCTTTGCATGAATTCAGTTTCCATTAATTAGAGCCAACACTAATGTTTTGTTCTTTGAATCGAATTGGCAGTCTTTATATGGTTTGAGGTATGTTTGTACACACGTATCATCCGCTCAGCAAAGTGCTTTGCTTGGTTTATTAACCCTGTTGTTGTAAACAGTTGACAAAATCTTGGAAAACCTTAAAAAACAGCTATTTGTTCTAGCCAGAACTTTAAGTGAGAGACACCAAATGTACAATAGAAAAAGTTTTCTATAGGTCTAATAGGAGCGATGAATTGAAGACTCTTGCAGGTAGTGGCAAACTCGTACATTTGGAAAACGTGAAATTGTTTAATATAACATTAATGTTTTAAGGGTATAAAAAGTTAGAGAAATGTGTATCATAGGTTTTTTTTTTTTTTTAAGTGAAACTGCATCTTGCTATTTACATGAGACACGGTGCATCAATGTCCATCATGTGAAAAATGTGAAAATTTACAATTTTTTAATCTTATTCAATCGGTGATGGAACAGGTGTTTTTAGATAAATAATAAAATTTAAATAAATAATTTGATGCACATGCAATGGATCACTGGACCCAGCATTTTACTTTTTATCAACAACTATTTTCACCCAAGAAAATGAGATCATAACGAAATAAAAACTCATTCTAAATGACAAAAACTATGAGCAAAATATATTGACATTTTCGTCAATGGATAAAAACAAGAAAAAAATGTTAGAGGGACGAGTGAAGTGTGGCAATTCTTTAAAGAAATGAAATGCCATATATGATCTGTATCTGGTTGTGATGTTTTGACAGATGGACTCAAGCTCATGCTTGTTTAATGCACAGTTCACAAACAACATTTGAACACTGTTTTCAGTACTCGCTATGTAATTGCTTTTTGTTCATTAAAAAATAAAATAAAATACTTTACTGCACCTTTACAGTGGGCAGCACCATGACATTTATGACTTTTCAGGTATTTTAAATCACAAAGTGCCCTTTAAAAGTGAGGGAGGTTAAAGACTGTACAGTAGCAAAATAAACTGAAATGGACCAAAGTAGATGTGAATGTGAAGAAATGAAGAGGAGACATTTTATTAACATTCAGAATGCCATATATATATATATCCTATACGTCATCTTTTATTGAGGCAGAACATTTTTTTCTCATTCAGAAGTTTACAATCAAGTGTAATAACAAGATATTATACCTTCTCTGTGGTTGACAAAAAAACATTGTGCACATTCACTCTCTGTATATTTTCTACTAAAGTTCACTTAAATCTTCTTGCAAGTTAAGAATAATAATAATAAAAAAGTTGCACGTAAAAATGTAGAGGCAAAACCATTTCATCAAGTTAATATAATAGAGAAATATACCAAAAAATAGTATTAAGATCATAACCCCTCAAGCAGTAAAAGTCCATTCATTGTCAGGATAGCAGGCGGCTGGATGTATTCTTTTACACCTCTTTGAACAGAATCCCATAAGGACGAATCGACGACTCCACAATCCTCTTCTCTTTAGCAGGCAGGGTTCCCTCAGGAACCTCAATCAGCCAGAATTTCTTGTCCTCACACACTTTTCTCTTGTCGGGGTTGATTCTGTTCTGCAGAAGGACTTTATAGGTCTTTCCAGTATCGACATCTTTAAACGTGTTGCTGTATTTAGCAGCCTCATCTAGGTCATACATCGAATAGATTCCACTGCTGCTACAATTAGGACTTTGAGGTTCACTTGGTTTGAAGTGAGTCTCAACGATGGTTTTACAAGTATCCATGCTGGTTCCATAATAAGAGACAGGCCACTCGCCATTCACTGACTGACTCCTCCATCCAGCAGAGCCCAGCCAGCCATTTCCATCAGGATACTTATCCAGAACCTTTATGGCGACACGTTTCCACCCTGTCGGGCGCGTGTAGGGCTCATTTCCACGCATGCATGTCGAGTTATCCTTTAGATCCGTGAAATCAAAATCAAAGTTTGGGTCTAGAAATGTTTTCATGTCCACGTACAGCTCGTCAAAAAGCGAGTCTGGTTCATCACCAGGTTGCTTCGCAAAGGTAGTTGGCAAAAAGTTATGTACGTGGAGTTCATTACCAGGCTCTGTTTCTTCCGTCTTATGCTTGACAGCAGCACCTGTGAAGGAGGAGAGCGCCTGGAGAACAGCATTGCTGTGCAATAGAGACATGCTTCAGTTTTGTCTCGGTGATCAGGAATAAGAACAATAAGAACAAATTTCTGCTCAGTCAGAATGCAAACTCTGCTATTTATACTGACTCAAATATGATGAAATGAGGAAGTTTTTTGTTTTTTTGTAATGTCAAGAATGCGAATCAGAGAAGAAAGAAATGTATGCTCTGGCCCCCTCCCTGCTTACCGTGGTCACAAGACACACAGCAGACTGTCATCACTGGATGTCTTAGTGGTGCTCGCAGAATAACAGGTTTCATAGACAATTAGACGAGTTTTTGGGGCAGACCAGGGGCCTCATTTATAACCGTTGCGTACGCACAAAACCAGACCTGAAAAACACGTATGCCACGTCCAGCACAAAAGGTGGGATTTATGAAAACAAACTTGATGCGAAAATTTGTGCACCTGCATGCAAACTCTGACTCATGCGTACAGACTATTTTTCCTGGAGTGAGAAAGTTGATATTTTAAGCTCTGTTTTCTTGTTGATATATACATTTACATGAAATATTACACTCTCATATGGAGATAAGGACTGAAATTACATAAAGTCATTATGCAGAACTTAAACCAAAATTATATGAATTTAGACATATTTGTAGTAAATGCGCTTGATCACTTTTCCTCTTTTACTTAAAGTGAGGAGCCCTATAGGTGCACAATAATTCATCTTTAAACTGAAGTGCAGATCTCATGTTGTGAGAAAATTTTTTTTATGGAGAACAGTGATTAATGATGTGCACTTACTTCAATATTATGGCAGACGCTGCTGGATTCAGTGATCGAACGGTCTATTATCTGGATTGAAGAAGTCCAATGATAATATCTTACTGTAAAACCGCAGCTGCAGAGGTGTTAATGTGTTGAACTGCATAAATTTAGTTTGATTTGAATTATTTATTTTTATATTTGTTTAAAACAATTGAAATTGGCTACTATTTGGCCAGTGTAAAAGAATGAGATCAACTCTATTCTAAAATATTTATCTTACAACTATTTTAAACAGTTTTTGTTTTTATCTTGATATATTTATTCTAAAACATAACAAGGATATCGTACGATTTTTAGAAATACAAATGGCATTTATAGTCCGTATCTCATATTTCCTTAATGTCTTTTATCTTTGACGTTGTTAAACATTGTGTCATAGATAGGGATATGCATGGAAATGATATGCAGATGAGGTTATGCATAGTAAAACTAGGCGTTGTAAACTCCATATATGGTTATTTCGGGGAGGAGATGAGGTGGAGATGCACACATGCACAATCTTCCCCTGACTGGGATTTATAAAGGGATTTTTGCGCAGGTTCTGGCATATGCAAAATCTAGCTTCTGAGCATATGCACACTTTTAGGGTGAAATCTATGGAGAGTTTTATAAATGAGGCCCCTAACCTGTTGAAAAGAGATGGTCTTCATCCTTCCTGGGGTGGTGCCGCTCTTCTCTCTAGAACTATGGCCCATAGTCTTAGAGTTTGTACTTGACTAACTGGGGCCCAGGTTTAATATATGAATTATTCATATATTGTCTATTGAATATAAAACAACAGGACAAAGCCATAGTTGATGACTAAAATAAACATTTCTTGACTATGTACATTACTTTGTAAACACAGTGGCATAATACAGTGACATAATACGTTTTTTAGCCATATTAAAACAGTAGTCATGTGCGTGGGTCGATTTTACCCACTTGTGGTTTTAGGTGTACCATTTTTTTAAACAATTTTTAACAATGGGGGATTGTAAATAACACAATTTTAGTAAACATCAATGACTGAGAGCCATAATTAATAAGGGCTATAATTATTGGAAACTTAATTATTGGAAATATATGCAAAGACAAACACAATACTGTTGAGAAGTATTACATTAATGAAGTGTGTTTTGTTCTTGAGCATTAGTGAATGTTTGCACCTTCACCACTGTTGGAAAGGGTCCAAATATGCTGAACATGCTAAACACACACACACACACACACACACACACACACACACACACACACACAGAATGCAATGAGGCTAATGAAAACCTGTCACAAAAAAAATGTGGTTGCATTAGAATTTTTCATTGGATGACATTTTGATGAACAGGGTTGTAAAAAACAACAACATATAGTTACCCATCATTTAAATTTTTATATTTTAATGCCGTTTAATAGGTTTGTTTTCGTTCACATTTTCTTTTTGAATCATGAACTTACAGGATAAGTGTAACAGTAAGTCCCAAAGGATGAAGACAACAGAAGTTAATTGAAATAGTAAGCTGAGCTAAGAAACAGTGTGCATGGCACAAACATACCAGACAACTGAAAGATGAACACAGAGGAACTTAACAGCAAATCGACCTACCTTTAGAAATGTCTGAATAGTGCATGTGCATCGTGAAGCAGCAGGGAAAATACATTATAAAGGAATTTAACAGCAGTTAAATCGTTATTTGTATGGCATAATTTAAATTTAATTTTATGGCATACTTCTATTATAAACCCATTGGCTATTTATATACAGTAAATATGTGACCCTGTCTGTGAAATCCAGGCTAAAGTCTCAAAATCTAATTATGAGATAACAAGCATCAAAGTTTGATTTCAACCATTAATTTCACTATGATTTCAATCTTTGACATGGCCTTACTCAGTCAATATTAAATATATAAAGGTTATATTTTCAGAGAATGTTCTACATCTTTATGAAGGATGATTTTATGTAGAAAACAGTAAATCACAAAAAAAAAAAATAGCTGGGTTTTCACAGGCAGGGTCACATATATTTGTAGGCTATACATTGATGAACCATAGTGATATTACATGTTAAGAAACAGACGTACCACATCGAGAAATAACTGCAATGTGATCAAATTCTTTTCATGGCCATATTAGGACTATATGTGGTCTAAGTAAGACATCTGATCTTGAGCTAAATTTGGACCAAATCAGACGGACCAAACAAAGACTTTGTTTTCAAAGTCGATTTTTGGGCTAAAAGAAGGCCATGACGGGCCGACTTGAGTTAAAATCTATGATTTTAGTGATGGTATTTTGAATGCACAGAGATACCGTGACGAGATCCTGAGGCCCATTGTTGTGCCATTCATCCACGAACATCACCTCATGTTGCATCATGATAATGCACGGCCCCATATTGCAAGGATCTGTACACAATTCCTGGAAGCTGAAAACATCCCAGTTCTTGCATGGCCAGCATACTCACTGGACAGATTTGTGAACAATATTTGAGAGAAATACGACTTTTGTGTACATAGAAAAAGTCTTAGATCTTTGAGCTCAACTCATGAAAAATAGGGGCAAAAACAAAAGTGTTGCGTTTATAATTTTTTTCAGGGTATTTTTTTTTTTTCTAGAAGAACAGGTTTGGGTTCCAAAGAAAGCTTCCCCCTCCACAGTCCTTCAAAAAACACACGGAATTCAAAGAAGTTTCAAAATAATCTGCTCTAGACACAAGTTCAGTCGAGGAACAAGAAACATCTTCATCATTATTCGTGGTTAGTAAATACTACTTTATAATGTACTGATAGACATAGACTTCATTTCATTTAACTTTAGATTTTGATTGCTAACAAAAATCAATTATTTGATCTTTAAAAGCAATTATAGCAGATTTAAACAACAGCTTTATGATCTCTCTTCATAAATATACAAAACCATCTCACAACCTTTATTTCAACTTGTTTATTTTGATCATGCGAGTGTATATTATTCATTAATTCTGTCCACAGTAACATTCTGTGTCAAACCTCGGCTTGCACAACTGACTACCTCACTGTGAGCTTGTTGTCTTGTGTCTGCCTTCTTTTGTGTCACTGTTTGCGTGAGGAATCGCTGACTGTGTTATGTTTTTTTACACGTTCAACTTTCTTTAGTGTGTAATGCTGCAGTTTGCACATGATGAAGCTCTGCAATGTTTCAAAGTCACTCCAGCAGGAGTTTTTCTCGATAAAAGTGTGCACTGTTTCTGAACTCCCTGAAACGCCTCCATTGTAATTTAGAATTTTTTGCCTTCTTTCCGGGAATGAACACGTGACAACATTTCTCAAATAATTCCTTGAGGCATACGGCACACGAGTCCTGGTTGAGTTGAATTAGTAGTGTGTAGTCACCACTGTTTCACAGACCTAATATATATATATATATATATGTGATTTCTTTTCTCATCTGATTATGGTCAGAGACATAACCAGCTGTGTTTAGGGGGAACTTTGCGTGCACTGGACATTGGCATGAAAGGTTTGGCTATTCTAGTTTGTGTGCTCAGAAAACCATATAACAGAAGTTCAAACTGACAGACTTTTTAAACGCATACTTTATGAGTTTGTCTGTCCGTTCAGTCTTAATAGTTAATGGTAAATGAGCTTAGTTTGCTGTCCTTGAAGGAGACTCGAACCCAACTCATGGTTCGAGCTCAACCCCCAAAACAACACTGTGCAGAGGAAGAATAAGAGAAATAGAGGTGGAGATAGGGAGGAGGAGGGATGCCTAAAGAATTGTCACCTGGATCCCGCAGTGACTGCTTTTTATATATATCCTTGTAATGATGATTGACAGCACAAACTTGGCTTCCTTGCAGCTCGAGCTCTGAGCTGAACTCTGAAATTTTAACAGGAACATATAAAAGAAAACAAAATCAAGTTATTAAGTAAATCGTGCACACAAAATAATAATTAGTTTCCTCGTTTTAAGTAAATCGTGTGCACAAAATAATAATTCATTCTACTTCCTGTCCGCATTGTCCTGTTGCTGCTGTTATGCTATCTTATGGACAGAGACACTTTAATTGGGTTTTATTTTGAGTTGGGAATGAGTTATAGATACATTCAAGTATTAAATACAGAAGGAATGAATTAGTAAATTGTGCGCACGATTTACAATTTTTTGTTGTTTTATGGGGCTCTGTGCTGTCGGATCCATATCGTAATAGTCTTTTTGCAAAGCCTGCGCTGAAATTGTGACTGAATTACCAAATAATCCACAGTGAAATGTATTGAATACAAACAAATAATGCTCTAACGCCAAAGACGCGATAATGTAGAAATAGTTGATCTTCTGCAAAGACGGTCTTTCGCATTACTGTGACATCATAATCACATGCTTTTTAAATCTAGTTGTTTTCTGGCCTTGGTTTAAAAAAGAGCTGTTTTTATAATAACAAGGAAGTTTTATGTTCTGAAATGTACAGGATATTTTTGTAGTATAAAAGCTCTTAAAGGAACACTCCACTTTAAAACAAAAAAAAAGGCTAATTTTCCAACTCCCCCAGAGTTAAACAGTTGAGTTTTACTGTTTTCGAATCCATTCAGCTGATCTCTGGGTCTGACGGTAGCACTTTTAGCTTAGCTTAGCATGGATAATTGAATCTGATTAGACGGTTAGCATCTCGGTCAAAAATGACCAAAGAGTTTCCATATTTTTCCTATTTAAAACTTCTTCTTCTTCTGTAGTTACATCATGTACTAAGACCGACGGAAAATGAAAAGTTGTGGTTTTCTAGGCCGATATGGCTAGAACTATACTCTCATTCCAGCGTAATAATCAAGAAACTTTGCTGCGGTACCAGGGGTGCAGCAAGCACAGTGATATTACGCAGCGCCTGAAAATAGTCCCAGCTAGGTAACTTCCAATAAGCCTATTTTCAGGGGCATTTACATAATAAATTATCTATTATTATTATTTTTTGCTGAATCTTCACAGACACATTCTGACACCTGAGACATATTATATCTTGTAAAAAAGCAGCATTATAGGACTTCTTTAACAGATGGGTTTGACTCTGAGAGTCACAGCTTCATTTCATAATCCAAATAATATTTGCGCACTCGGGTCCACGTGTTAAGAGTGAAACTAATTCAGATCTTTTTCTTTTGTCCTGCAGCTGTGACTTGGTGAAGGACGATGGCATTGGAAGAAGAGCTGCTTCTGAAGACACTGAAGGATCTAGTAAAAGATGACCTAGAGGAGTTTCAATGGCACTTGAAGATACATCATAAAGATATATCAAATTCTGAAATGGAGAATGCAGATAGGATTAAAACAGTGGATATTATGGTGGAACATTTTGGACTAGAAGAAGCAGTGAAGATCATGTTGGAGATCCTGAGGAAGATGAACAAGAATAATCTGGCTAATCAGCTGGAGAACAATCACAAGCAAGGTAACAGGTTCAAGTTAAAATTAAATGATTAAATGTGCCGTTTAGTGAAACAAAAGATTTGATTTTTTTTTAAATATATTTGAAATATGAAAAAGGCCCAAACTCCATTATTTTTCGCATTTTTGCATGCTCTTGGCCACTTCATGTTTGTAGTATCTTTAATAGATGACACTACTACAGGTACTGAGTTCAACTTGACACTTTACTTTCTGTTTGCAGCAACAGACATAAGCACTGCACGGCCCCCGCGAGGAACATCTTCAACTAGCTTTTCAGGTAAGAACACAAAACTTGTAATAGAAAAAGGTTACTACAATGTTGTAAATCAAAAAAGTGATTTAAAAGCCATAATTATAATTACAAAAAAACAATTGATTATGCATTAAAGTAATCCCTAGTGGTTAAATACAAGTTTTTGAAGCAAAACAAAGTGAAAAATCAAGTCAGATTCCCTCTCACATCAAATCTTTGATCAGTTCATGCCAAATTAAATATGGTGACATGTTTATTATTATTATCATTTTTTTTAACTATCTTTGTATCTGTGTTGGCGGAGTTCAGCGTGTGATGGCAATGGATGCTGGGATCATTTTCTCTTGATATGATAATGACACTCTTCATGTCTGTTGATTTCCACAGTCATTTCCACCAACACTGCTCTCAACAACAGGAATGACTTCCAAAAATGTAAGTCACAAGCAGAAAAACATACAGAGTGTCTTATATTATAGATCAGTTTTATAATCGATGATGTAAATGATCATTTTCACAGGATATCTGTGAAGCTGAGACATTGTTGACACATTGAAGGTGAAGAGATCAGCTACATGAAAAGATCAGATTCATAATTCCTGATTCAGATGTGTTTTTTCTCCATCAGATTCCCATCAGCTCACTCTGGATCTGAACACAGCATATAAACACCTCCGTCTGTCTGACAGCAACAGAGTGGTTTCTTACACTTACACAGTCCAGTCCTATCCTGATCATCCAGACAGATTTGATTATTATCATCAGGTGTTGTGTAGAGAGAGTGTGACTGGACGCTGTTACTGGGAGCTGGAGTGGAGTGGTGATTGTGTGTATATATCGGTGTCATATAAGAGCATCCGCAGGAAGGGAAGTGGTGATGAGTGTGTGTTTGGACAAAGTGCTAAATCCTGGAGTCTGATCTGCTATCCTGACAGATACTTTTTCATGCACAATGACACATGGACTAATCTCTCTGTGAAGTCCGTCAGCAGGAGAATAGGAGTGTTTGTGGATCACAGCGCAGGAACTCTGTCCTTCTACAGCGTCTCAGACACAATGAGCCTCATCCACAGAGTCCAGACCACATTCACTCAGCCGCTCTATCCTGGGTTTTATCTTGATTATAAATCATCAGTGAAACTGTGCTGATGAATCAGAAGAGACTGACGAGAGATTCTACCCATGATGCTTTGAGCTGCATGATGAATCAGTAACAGTGAGGTGTTATAGAGTCTCTTCATGACATTAATACTGCAGCTTCTGTCACTGGAATAACAGTCAGAATAAATGTATCAGAAATCCAGAAATATAGACTGTGTGTGTGTGTGTGTGTGTGTGTGTGTGTGTGTGTGTGTGTGTGTGTGTGTGTGTGTTTCATGATGAGTAACTGTGTGTATGTGCTTTTCTCAAACTCTGTTCACCTTTATTTCTTATTTCGTCATGTCATATCACTCATTTATAATTTATGTAGAATTGGGATTTATTAACCATCTTGTAATCCAGGTGTGTTTTAGGGGTTCATGCACTGAAGATGCTGCACCATTATTGTATTTGTACTCTACGACAGATTCATTATACAGGTATTTGCAGCTATTTTTTTACAGCATATTATGCATTGATTATTACGTCGATGACAGTTACAGTATCATTTAATTCTGGTTTTCTTAACCCTTAGGTAGGTATATTGCTTACTTATAATGTAACCATACAGCTTAACTATTTTTCAGTTAACCCATTTAAGCCCACCGGCAACTATAGTTGCTGCAGTTTATAGTTATCATTTTCCTTTTGTAAATATTTTTCTAGATGTTATCCATGTTTTATTTCTCAATCACATGCAGGCAAACAACCAAATACCCACATAGCAAATGTCTTCTGGCCCAGATCCGGGCCACACAATCACTTTTCCCTCGGCCCAAGTGCCGCAAAGAATGACGGCCCTGAAGTGGCCCCGAACTGGATTACAGACAAGGGCCACACATGGGCCATAACCGGGCCGAATCTCAGCCAGTTAATCAACCTTAACTGTCCCTGAACTGCCAAAACAGGTTTTATTATTGGTGCCAATTCCCAGCCTTAAGTAAACCAGAATCTCCAAATCTGAGCCACACCTGAGCCTTATATAGCCCAGACCCAACCCAGACAGCAAGCAGTTTGTTGGATTTCATGCGGGCCAGATGTGGGCCGGATCTGGACCAACACTATATTGCTGTCTGGGAATACAGAATCTTAATATTTCAGATTATTGCCTTGTATATTACTATAATCACAATTATTCATTTTGTGACATGCTTTGGTAAACCAGACAGCAACATAGTGTTGGCCCAGATCCGGCCCACATCTGTACATTAATGTACACACAAACTATGCCAATAAAGTACATTTAACTGAATAGAAAATCAGACTTAAAACTCACACATCATGTAACTGTGCAATTAAAAAAAAACATAAATAAAAAAAAAATACCTTTTGCATTGATTTTTCTATGTATTTTTATAAAGAACAAATCAACCAATAAAGAGTGAGTATATAAAGAATGCATTCTATAAGAGAAACGTAACAGATAGACACATGTAACTTAATCATAATTATTTATTACAGGTGTGTCAAAGAGCAGTACCACAGTAGTCCAAGTGACGATACATTGCAGTTGCAGTCCTCTCTGGCAGAATATAATAGTAGTGCGAGGAGCACGGAATAATCTAAATTGTTAAACGCTGAAAATACTATCCCGATCCACTCCGTTAAGGCGCGCGTTTCTCATTCAAAACACGCATCACTGGAAACATGGCATGTCGCAATCTATGACGAAATCGGCGAGAGCCAATGAGCGTTTGATATCGCTGCCGTAAAACTTGTTGTAAAACTTATTAACGGCACATTTTTCAATTGTTACTGTAGCTACAGAGGAAGGAGATACATATCGCCGATGAATGCGGTTTGAATTTGGATCTGTTCTGTTCCTCACACCAAGCATCACATGGATACAGAGGATTTAAATAAAAATAAAATACTTTCATGATCATTTTATTTAATGCTTGTGCATGACAGCATACTAATAATAATGATGTGCCTCATGGTAAACCAAATAATTATTACATGATGGTTAAATGATCTCTCTCTCACTCTCTCTCTCTTTCTCTCTCTCTCTCTCTCGCTCTCTCTCTCTCTTTTCATGTAAGGATTCTAAGATTATTTGTACCAAGAATAATAATATAAAATTTAATACAATTTTAATTAAGTGGAGTTTAATGCACTTGACTAATTTTGCTTAATTTTGAAATGATAATGTTTAATTCTGTTTTGACTTGCCATTTCAAAGACTACATATTAACAATACTACACTTCGTTAAAAATGTATGTGATCATTTAACCATTATCATGCATCTTGTTTATCATGGGTCACATAATATGCTGCCAGATCATAGCCTGATTTGGGCCACATATCACCTGACTGATCTGGGCCACACTCCTCCCACCAAACAATCGGCCCTCATACTGTTTGCCGGATCCCCGCCCTGCCGTCATTGCCACACAATGGCCCAGCTCTGGCTGAAAGGGTACATGCCATTGCCGACAGGAGGCCAGCAGTGCCAGCTTGAGGCCACATTTGGGCCAAGCAAAATTACTAGAAATATTTAGGACTTCAAGAAAAAAAAAATACGGTATTCACTTCCTTCCTGTTACATGAGGCTGTCAAGTTCCTACCCATACTTCCAGGAATCACGGCGAAGGCAAACCCTACCAAAGAAATGTAATTTTCATATTACTAATAAGTATTTTTTTGTTGACATATATATATAATATATATATATATATATATATATATATATATATATATATATATATATATATATATATATATCTACATAATCATGAAGGTCTCTAGAATCATCCAAACAAAAGAAATCTTCCAGGAGATGTATAGTTTATTGTATACTTAGTCAAATGTCCAAGCGGCAAATAGTTGCTGGTGGGCAAATAACTTGTAACATATCATGGGGAAATGGTGTATACTGTGTTAACAGGTTAATAAATCAAGGTTATTGGTTTTGTTTTCTGCCTTTTGCTTTCATAATATCCCAACCAAAACATAACTTAACCCTTTAACTGACATCTCTACTGTACAGTAGACCTTAATTTGATAGGAAATAAATCTGTCAAAAGGAGGAGATGAGAGAGCAATCTTTCCACATCTCTACTGCCCCTCTTCTGTGTCTGATGTGGCCATGGGGGGTGACAGCAGCAGTTCACTAACTTCAGTCAGTCACACAAAAGGAAGAATGGAAAGATAAAGAGCTAACACATGGGAATAATTGCTGTAGATGATCTTTTTCTCTCTTTATGACATTATGTCTCGTAAGGGGCAAAATATTGAGGCCCCTTTATCCAGTTTGGATGCATTTCATTCTAATTGGTCAAGGACCCAAATTCATCGAAATTCAGACAAGTTATGAGTTTACATTTAAATTATTATATGAAATCACCTATTACAGTCAGCCATTGGATACTATGGGCCTAAAAAAATGCAGTACCTTTTTTATTATATAGATGTAATATTTTCTTCATTCTATTTATTTTTATTCATTTATTTTCATTTAACACGCTTCTAAGAATGGAAATACCTGCATGTTCAATAATAAGTAAATAAATAAACAATCATGGGTGTAGCCTACACATGATACTTATTTAAATAATCATATATTTTAAAAAGAATATCATTAATTTCATGAATATCAAGGACTTTTGTCAGGGTTAATCCATTTGACCTAATCAGTATGTGCCTATTCATTAGATATGTGATGTTTTACATATTACAGATGTTTTACATATATCACAAAGTATAGTATGCAAATATGTTTATGTAAATGTATACATCTACGTGTACCTTCACTGCAGTACTCATTGTAGGCTACTTATATGAAAACTGCTTACATAAGGGAAAGTTCACCCAAAAATGGAAATTGTGTCATCATTGTGTCATCTTCAAGTTGCAAACTTATGAGTTTCTTTCTTCTGTTGAACACAAAAGAAGATATTTTGAAGAATGTTGGTAACCAAACAGTTAAATGCGTAATTTTCATTCAGGTATACCCTTTTTATTATATAGATATAATATTTTCTTAATTGTATTTATTTTTTAACTTATTGATACACAACACCCTGTTGGGTCACCTTAATGGCTGCTCTTTGTTCTGCACTATGTTCCACCATTTTAATACAAATGGATTTGTTGTTATCATATTCAAGAGATAATAAGCTAGATGCAGCCTTTTTTGGGGGTTTGCATCAAATGTTCTTCAACTTTTATGCATGATAAATTTGTTTATGAATAAAGATTGATCTGTTGAAAGCAGTTATTTTGAGTTAGATGCCAAAAGCTCTCCTCCTATTCAAATTTTACACTGAAGGGGTGAATACAACATATTTGCCTACCTAATACGATTTTCAAGAAAAATAAATAAATAAATAAATAAATAAAAATAAAAAATAAATAAATGCAGAACATGTTCACATAGGACACTATTAACATGACTATATGCATGAAACCATTCAGAATAATTTGGGCACAAATGGGTTAAATAAGTCTTGTATATTTTAGTTCACTAATATTTATTTAATATTTTGAGGTGATCTTTTGGTACTAAATACTATTTGTGCAATAATTATGGTCCATTAATGAATTAAAATGTTTTTTTTTTTTTTCCTCATGTTTCTACTACTTATATTACAATTAGTGTAGTATTTAAGGTTAAAATAGAGAAAAGGGTTTTAAATTCCTAAGTAAAGAGACAAAAATTAGAGTCATTTTGTGTTCAGAAATAATAATAATAATAATAATAATAATAATAATAATAATAATAATAATAATAATAATTTTCATTTGTAATGCCATGGTTTACCCACTAGGTACTTGTATTGCAGGTCATACCCGCTTACTTTATTTTTAGGTTCTTTATTTGAATAAATATTTAGACATGATTAACACAAGATTTTTAAATGAAAAATTTAAAAAGTTAATAACTTGCATCCTTTTATATCTAATGATACTCGCATAATTACATACAATGAAAGCAAGCAAATATTTAAAGTTTAAAAATGGTGCTAAAAAAAGCCATTCAACTGCATTCAATCGATTTTTTACCTCGAAATGTTTGTCTCTTGCTCTGATTGCGCGCGGCATGTAAACGCAATAACGCGCTTTCTGTCGGCTTACTGAAGTGCGCATGCGTGATGCGTGACAGGGACGCATCGTTAGTGCAGATTTAAGTGCCTCTAGACAGAGCAAACGTTTTGCAGTAAAGAAAAAAAGGAAATATATCACAAAAGCATGCCTCAGGAAATTATAAAAGCGCTCTCATCTCGTGCAGCAGAAGTGGTTCAGTCGAAACGCTGCTGTATAACTGCACGAGGGGATAATATGAGCTGTAAGCTCCGCGCGACATGTTGCAAGCGTTATTTAACATCACAAATGACAAACATATGGAATACTCTGAGTGAGACACGCAAATGATTATATACTGACGTCACTAAAGGGAAATAACCTGATTTATTAATAAAGTCGTGTAAGCGCAGCTTACTTGCATTGTGGGGTTACTGGTGTGCGTGTAAACATGCAGTCATCTGACACACACACACACACGTGACCAGAAGCTCCGCCCTCTAGCGACACTCAGCAGGAAGAGTCGGACTCATTCTTCTCTTCTGTCAGACTGGCTCTCGATGTCTCGACAAAGGCTCACAGGATCTGCGCTGCATAAAGAAACATGCTTTCAAGAAGGGTTTTTGAGCAGTCTCTGAACAAACAGCGGATCTGTGTGATTCATTTTTGAAAGCATCATTCAAAAAAAGTGAAAGTAAAGCTCAACAACAACCAAAATGGCTTCAACAGCTGAATATGATTATATGTGCCCCGTATGTCATGACATCTTCAAGACTCCTGTTATTTTATCATGCAGTCACAGTTTCTGTAAAGAGTGTCTCCAGCAGTTCTGGAGAAGCAAGGAAACTCAGGAGTGTCCCGTCTGCAGGACATCTTCAAGACATCAACCTCCAGTTAACCTTGCGTTAAAAAACTTGTGTGAGTCGTTCTTAAAGAAGAGAAATGAGGTTCGTTCATCAGGATCTGAGGAGCTCTGCAGTTTACACAGTGAGAAACTCAAACTCTTCTGTCTGGAGGACAAACAGCCGGTGTGTTTAGTGTGCTTTACTTCACAACAACATGACAATCACAAATTCAGACCCATCGGAGAAGTGGTTTCATCACAGAAGGTAAGACAGATTTATATTTGATGATTAAAGCTGGACATAAATCCATACATTTTGCTCATATAATGTTAATATATTACAGAAATATCTGGTGTCTTATATATGTATTTTTTACTTTAAACTCCAGGAGGAGCTCAACACAACACTGAATTCCTTACAGGAGGAACTTCAACACAAAGAAATCATTAAAGGAGAGTTTGAGAAGACACTTCAACACATCATTGTGAGGATTGATATTTATACATTTTATAGAACAGATGCAGCATTTTGTCTGACATAATTACATGTTCCTATATTGACTGTTTATATATATATATATATATATATATTCTCTGAATGTCTCTGAATTTTTGATCAATCAGATATTCTCTAGAATAAGAACATCCTTCTCCTTGTAACTGGAGTAACATGCACCCCTCACTTTTGGAAATTACTTATTTCATATTAAGAAGTTTTTAAAAATGTAAAATGTAAGCAAAGCCTCTGAGTGCTGGTTGCTTTGATAGTGCTTCAGAAAGTTAAAGTTGTAGTTAACTAACCCATATTTATCCACTCACTCATTCATGCTCTAGTTGAGTCTTTGAGACGAGTGAAGTGAATGTGGTTTGATTTCAGTCTCAAACTGAGCACACGGAGCGTCAGATTAAACAGCAGTTTGAGAAGCTTCATCAGTTTCTCAGAGATGAAGAAGAAGCTACAATCACTGCACTGAGGGAGGAAGAGGAGCAGAAGAAGCAGATGATGAAGGAGAAGCTGGAGGAGATGAACAGACACATCTCAGCTCTTTCACACTCAATCAAAGACACGGAGGAGATGATGAGAGACAATGATGTCTGCTTTCTAAAGGTCTGATTTCAGATCATCCATTAATTGATTGATTGATTGATTGATTTATTGAGTTGTTGATGATAAATTGTGTGTTTGTTCATCAAAAGTTTACAGACCCAATGCTGTCTCTGCTTGCTGTCTCATCCCTCTCTGCTTCTGATCCAAATCCACTGCAGTTCTGATCCTGAATGTTCTTCCAGAGTCCAGATCTCATCACAGCCGGATCCACAGACTCCTTCTGGAGCTTTGATTCATGTGCCACGTTACTTGGGCAACCTGCCCTTCAGAGTCTGGAAGAAGATGCAGGACATTGTCCAGAACAGTGAGTCTGATCCAAACAGATCTGAACAGTAGTCTCGAAGTAGTTGGCCCATGCATTTTATCTTTTGCACTTCATAAAATGCAATTGAAGTTTCTGTTTAGAGAAAATAGTGAGGGATTTTTGTAAGTAGCGATCGTTCCATTGCACACAGTGGATTTTGTGATTGAGACAGCTCTTAAAATGATCGACTCCCTGATCAATGCTTGAAATAGTGATCTTGGAAGCTGATCAAAACACAACCATAGAATGGAAGCTAAGGGCCAATAGTTTTGACTCAGTTGAGCATTCTGTTAATGTAAGTCTTGGCAGGGGCGGATTTAGTGATTTAGGGGCCCCAGGCAAAATATAGGAATGGGGCCCTATAAATTTGCACACATTTACCTTGAGGTTCCTTTCTGTTGTGATGCTTGCTGCTGCAAGTTGTGTGTAGTGTTTCTACATTTTTCATGCACATTTAATAATGGCCTTCTTTCATGTTGTAGACCACAAAAAATAGCAACTGTGGGCTATATGGTGAAATCTCCCACAGAACATTATTTTTACCCCACCCACTGCGGTATTCATGTTTAATCAGGTTAAAACAGTATAATTTAGAGTAGGTTTGACACTAGGAGGGGTAATTTTCAAAGGCTGTCTGATTCTAAAATTCAAAATACATTTATTTTTAGTTATTTTAGTACAAATTTAAATGAAACTGAAAGAAAAAAATATACATATAAGGAAAATATACATTTACTAGGGGTTTATATTGCACAAAAATGAAGAACATAGTGCATTCAGTGGAGTGTCAGATTGGATTGGCTGTGTGGAAAGTAACTGTGCATGGGTCCTCTACTTGGGTCCTTCTCATAAATGAGTAAGCAGCATTTAAAACAATAAACTTATAATACGCGCTGTTGCTCAATATGTGTAAATACAGCTTCAGATGCATGATATTTTAAATTGCTACAAGCAGGATACACAAGAAACACATTCACCCTGGACACGCATATGGTTGTCGTGATAATGAACAGCACAGCAACCACTTGAGCAGAGTGAAAAATCCTAATGTTTTGGTCTGACTGAGCATAAATCCCAGTGCATGTAACATTATAAGAGGAAAATGTTTGATGTTTTTGATCAGTAGATTCATAATAATCTGTGATGATTGTTGATTGTGTCTCATCAGCTCCTTTGATTCTGGATCCAAACACAGCTCATCCAGATCTCGTTCTGTCTGATGATCTAACAAGTGTGAAATGGAGCTGGAACAAACAACCTGTTCCTGATAATCCAGAGAGGTTTGAATGTTATCCCTGTGTCCTGGGTTCAGAGGGTTTTAACTCAGGAACACACTGCTGGGATGTGGAGGTCAAGGAGAGTTCAGACTGGAGTCTCGGAGTAACTACAGCATCAAACCAGAGGAAGGGACGTGATTTCTATAAGACTTGTGTCTGGAGTGTGTGGTATGATCAGTACAGCCTGTCTGAGCAGCCTGACTTTGGCTTTCGTGTGAAACAGGATCTTGAGCGTGTGAGAGTTTGTCTGGACTATGACAGAGGAACATTGTCATTCTCTGATCCTGTAACTAACACACATCTACACACATTCACAACCTCCTTCACTCAAACACTCTTCCCATTCTTCAGCTGTTATACTATTTTCACTCTTAAGATTTTACCGCTCAATAGTTAGTAAACGTTACTCCTGTAGATCGGGATCTTCCTGCTTTCATTATGTTTACTATATTTAATCCATATCACACGAGTAAGAGACTGTTGATCTGAATATCAGTGCTTCTGCTATTGGGCCGTGATGATCACATGACTGATATCAGAACTACAGCAACACTCACACTCTCATATTGCTCTTATACAACAATACCAGCTGTGTGTAATGTCGGGTTCACACTGCAGGATTTTCAAAGTCATTGGATCGCTGTTCTTCGCGCACTGCACGACTGTCTGGGGTATTCTCTAGTTGCTGTTGTGTGCACACTTCATGACAGATCAGACAGGAATCACACATTACACAACTTTTCAATAGGAAGAATCGCCAACAAATCTGCCTTGTCTATAAACTATTTCACAACCAAACAGATGCGAGAATTGACACAGGAAATAGCACAAGATCACTCGAGAGACAGATGTTTTCACACAAAAATGGATTTATTCTTATCAAAAATGGTAGCCTGCAAAAAGCTTGCAATCTAATTTGTATGGCTGATTTGCAGTGAAAAAAAATATAAGATAAAAAAGAAGGAGAAGAATGGTTGCTGGCAGAAGCCCTGCAAAGTGATGTTTAGTTACAGATCTATGACTCCTCCTACTGAACATTTCCTTGCCGTTTATAGTTCTCTCCCATTGACTTTAGGTCTATTATGACTCCTCCCACTGAACGTTCCCTTGCCCTGTGTCATGCTCTCTCATTGGCTGTAGGTCTGTTATGACTCCTCCCACTGAACTTTCCCTTGCCCTATTTTGTGCGCTCTCATTTGCTGTAGGTCTGTTATGACCCCTCCCACTGAACTTTTTCTTGCCCTGTGTCATGCTCTCTCATTGGCTGTAGATCTGTTATGACTCCTACCACTGAACGTTACTTTGCATCTATTGTGTTCTCTTATTGGCTGTAGATCAATTATGACTCCGCCTACTGAACTTTCCCTTGCCTTATATTGTGTTCTCTCATTGGCTGAAGGTCTATTATGACTTCTCCCACTGAACTTTCCCTTGCCCTTTACCGTGCTCTCTCATTGGCTGTAGGTTGTCACTGATGTCATTTCCAGTCAAAACACATTTCACACTAGAGGACTGTGAGGCACAGACAGGTCCAGATATTTAGCATGCCAAATATCTCATGGGCATTAGCGATGCGTTGGTGCTGTTCAGATTGTGTTTTTGATAACACACTCTGCGCGATTGTCAGTCATGTGAACAAGCCCCGATTTACCTCCAATTTTCGGCATTTGTTGGCGATTTCCACAAAACTGTCAGCAAGTGAAAATTAGGGCTAAAATCGTGCAGTGTGAGCTCAGCAATTTACAAACTAGTTTTCACGTAAAGGGGCACTAAACTTACACACTACCAAATATTTTTATCTTGCACAATTTAGCATAGTTCAAACATAACTTGTTTGCATTTTAGGATGGAGAACATTTTGTTATTAAACTGCTCTTCAACACAAAACCATTCTAAACAGCGCATGTCTGTGTGCATCTCTCTGTGTCAAATACATTCTATCAAAATAAATAATAGTTATTTTATAAGTTTCTTTTATCTGTATTTATTTATTGATCCCTGTAATTTCTGACCATTATTTGCATACATTTACATTTACATTTACATTTAGTCATTTTGCAGACGCTTTTATCCAAAAATTGGGGTATACATAAAGTGATTCTTCTTAAAGAGGCAAACAGACACAGGAAGTGCATGTAATACCAAGTTTTTGACATTGTTCAAATAAGTACAAGCTAGAAAGAAAAGGAATAAATAAAGACAAAGATAAAAATCGCTCTGGCCGAGCTGCCAACAATGCTGTAGAAAGATTTGTGGACACTCTGACGTAGACTGAATGATTATCTTGTATTTAGAGCGGCCGCAAAGCAAACAAGCTTGTTGATCTTGTGCAGAGTGACCACAAGGAGGGTAATGTTGTAAGTTAACCTCATTAAATATTGTTGTGGATTAAGTATTAAGATCCTTTACCTAATAATATATAAAGCACTAATACCACACTGTAAAAATACTCTGATACAAGTAAAAGTCCTGCATTGAAAATGTTACTTAAGTAAATATAATCAGGTATAAACATTACTTAATGTAAGTATAATCAGGAAAATTGATTTAAAGGTTTAACCGTGAACTGGGACTATAATAATATTATTTATTCCTATAACATCAGTTTCGCTACTCCAGTCACTATCTGCGCTTCAAGTTCCCTGCGCGTCTACTCGGTTGGTGGGTCGGTAGATTATGACGCTACTGTCTGGTTTTGTACTGTATTCGTACAGTATGTTACCTGTTCACTTTAGGTGTTAATGCCACGCTTTTTGTGTTTCAGCGAGCTGATCCCCATACTAACAATTCATATTGTTTCATTTCATATAACGGCCATTGTATTTCGAGTTTTCCCTAGTTATTTTACTATAATTATGTTGTGTATTATTATTATTTATTTATGTATGTATTGGGGTTTCAAAGCTGTAATATTTTTTGTGTTTCCTTTTTAATGTGGAAATGCCTGCTAAATAATGCCTATGTTTGGATTATGTTTTGTAAAACTGGTATTTCGACGTACAGTTTAAAAATTATTCTATAGCAGTTTGACCCGACTTATATTTTAACCATTTTTTAAAAAAAATTAACATTAATTTTGACATTAATTGTAATAATCCACTGAGATTTTTGTCTGACAACAGCCAGTGCTCCACACAGAGATCTGATCTGATCATCATCAGTCTGTCTCAATCCAGAAGAACTGTGGCAACGTCTCCAAGATACCACACAAAACATACCTGCAAGCGACCTGAAAAACTATTCGCAAGTGCACAAATTAAAAAATCTATTAATTTTCTAAATTTGACTAACAGATTGAATGATAAAATGCATTTATGACACTTAAAACGTGAATTAATTCCGTCATTCTAAAAAAAAAAAATAATAATAATAATAATAATAATAATAATCCATGGATCCAACTGATATAAAATAATGTTAACTGTAAGTAGAACGACAGTTGTACAAAACATAATCCAAATTATGCATTAATTTAGCAGCATTCCACATAAAAAAGTGGAAAAAATATACAGCTTTGAACCCAAAAATAGTAAAAAAAAAAATATATAAAAAATAAAAAAAATACATAAGTATAGTTAAATAAATGTTGAAAACTTAAATAGAAGGCCGTAAATATGAATACGAATATGAATAAATATGACAACCGAAGGAGGATTTACTAAAGAACATGACGGTAGCGTCTTAATCTACCGCACACCGCCGAGTAGACGCGCAGTGAACTTGAAGCACATATAGTGACTGCAGTAGATCGCTGGAGCTCGAACAGTGAAAATGGCGTCATTGAATGTATCAGCAGAAGAGCTTTCTTGTCCTGTTTGCTGTGAGATCTTCAAGGCTCCTGTTATTTTTATCATGTAGTCACAGTTTCTGTAAAGAGTGTCTCCAGCAGTTCTGGACAACCAAGAAAACTCAGGAGTGTCCCCTGTCTGCAGGAGAGACTCTAAACACGATCCTCCAGTTAACCTTGCGTTAAAAAAAAACCTGTGCGAGTCGTTCCTGAAGGAGAGAAATGAGAGTCATTCATCAGGATCTGAGGAGATCTGCAGTTTACACAGTGAGAAACTCAAACTCTTCTGTCAGGAGGACAAACAGCCGGTGTGTTTAGTGTGTATAAACTCACAGAAACACGACAATCACACATATTCAGACCCATCGGAGAAGCGGTTTCCCTCATATAAGGTAAGACATGCAGTGTCTCTTGTTTTATATGTAAAGAATAATAATTAGTCATAAACACATATATCACATTCATGCACTCAATGTTTCCCTCTTCCCTTTTCTAAACTTCATATGCAGCGTTGGGGAAAGTTACTTTTAAAAAGTAATGCATTGCAATATTGTGTTACTTCCTAAAAAAAGTAATTAATCGCGTTACTATTTTTTCTCTTTTCAGCAATAACAAAAAGAAACACAAATGTTAATCTAAAGTCATTTTTGCTTATTAGTATGGTTGAATGTGATCATTGAAGGGCAGCAGCAAAGACATTGGTTAATAAAATTAGATTAAATTGAATAAAAGATATTTGTGTTGTTTAACATTTAATTGTTGCAGGTTTGCCTTCTATTCTGAGTTTGCATTTGACTGCTTTGAGGAATACTCAATCTGTTTTTGTGTTCAGTGAGATGAATAAATGCATGTTGACATTTGCTCTAGATCTACAGTAAGATCATGTTTACACCGCGCACACAACGCCTCTATTTACTCCTGATTTCTCTCAACATGAGGACACGAGTCAGTCAATACATGGGAAAACAAAGTAACTGCCGTAAAAAGTAATCGGATCACGTTGCTTGTGAGTTATTAGTAACGCATTACTTGAGTCATGTAACGAAAAAAGTTGAAAAAACTTGAAAAAAGTTATCTGATTCCGTAACTCGCGTTACCCCCAACACTGTTCAAATGACATATTGTGATGTGAAAAAGTATTTGGCCCATCCTTATTTCTTCTGTTTTTGTGTCTCACACTAAACAGTTTTAGATCTTTAAATAAAATACAACATAAAACAAAGGCAACCTGAGTAAATACAAAATACAGTTTTGTTTTTAAGTAAAAAAAAAAATGATGCCTGTCACCCCATTTATAAGCAATAACTGCAGCTGAGTGCTTGCGATAACTGGAGATCAGTCTTTTAAACTGCCTGACTTTGACGAGGCCACTCCAAAACTTTTACTGTGTTTTTTTGAGTCATTCTGAGGTGGATTTACTCGTGCTATGATTCATTGTGTTGCTGCATAATCCAGATGCATTTGAGCTTCAGTTTACAGACTGAAGATCGGATGTTCTCTTATAGGCTTTTTTGGTAAAAAAAAAAACAAAACCAAACAGTTTATTTAATGTTGTTCTTGGCTCTTATGTGATTTCCAGGATGAGTCATTTCTGGGAAGGTTTGCTACTGTGCAGATGGATTTATTTCAATCACCTTTACAAACTGTAGCCTACTTTGTGTACACTTAGTTTTCTTTGTTTTATGTTAGAGTTTAATTTCTGAGATGTACACAAAAACAGAATAAATCAGAATGGGGCAAATACTTTCTTCCCTGCATTATATGATCATTGTATCGTCTTCTCTTCACTGTAATCTGGTGTTTTTAATCTATTTTTGTTCAATTCTAGGAGGAGCTCAATACATCACTGAAGTCCTTACAAGAAAATCTGAAACATCGTGAAGAAATGAAAGGAGAGTTTGAGAAAACAGTTGAACACATCAAGGTGAGGAAACAGAATCCAGAGTCATTTTCATTACAGCTGCAGATCACTAGATACAGTTATGATATGATATATTTAATATAATTACTCAAGCAGACTATTTGTGTAAATGACGATCATCAATCTGCTTCTGGATCGTTATATGTCTGTCTCTGAGTTTCTCTCAGGTCTGAATGATGAGATTGTGTTGATGTGTGTTGATGGAGAAGATTGAAGTGAATGTGGTTTGATTTCAGTCTCAAGCTGAGCTCACAGAGCGTCCAGATTAAACAGCAGTTTGAGAAGCTTCATCAGTTTCTCAGAGATGAAGAAGAAGCTACAATCACTGCACTGAGGGAGGAAGAGGAGCAGAAGAAGCAGATGATGAAGGAGAAGCTGGAGGAGATGAACAGACACATCTCAGCTCTTTCACACTCAATCAAAGACATGGAGGAGATGATGAAAGCCAGTGACGTCTGCTTTCTGAAGGTCTGATTTCAGATCATTGATTGATTGATGATTGATTGAGTTCTTGATGATCAATGGTGTGTTTGTTCTGCAGGAGTTTCCAGTCACGATGGAAAGGTGAGTGATCTGCTGCTGTCTCTGCTTCTGATCCAAAGACACTGCAGTTCTGATCCTGAATGTTCTTCCAGAGTCCAGATCTCATCACAGCCGGATCCACAGACTCCTTCTGGAGCTTTGATTCATGTGCCACGTTACTTGGGCAACCTGCCCTTCAGAGTCTGGAAGAAGATGCAGGACATCGTCCAGAACAGTGAGTCTGCAGAAGATCTGACCTCGCACACATTCAGTTTTTTATGACTCAAAGTACTATACAATATTTACCACAAAACAATTGAAGTATTTGTTGTATTAAACAAGCCGACCTCATGAGTGGAAGAGTAGTCAGATAACTTGAAAACTGCTTACAATATTCTACAAGAATATATTTCTTAAGAAAATATTAGAGAGCGTCTTAAGAACTTTTCAGGAATTGCACTTAGGAACATTCATGAACATCTTGGAATTTATTATTGTAATAACTTTTTTATTAAGGAGATTTCCATGAATCCTGCCATTTTGAAAGCGTTTCTAGAAGAAGTGCTGCTTCATGTCTGTTGATTTTTCCAGTGAAGAAACACAATGATGAGGGTCGGCTCGAATAATGATGTGTTTACCAGAAGAACCTGCTTCAATTACTCACCACACACCACACCGAGAAAAAGTTACTATATCCTAAAATATGAAAAAATGACAGATTATTAATGACTAAGTCAAACACAACCGACAGTAAAAAAGTATTTTAAAAACAAAGACACACAGTAAGAGCCAGTTTAATGAACATGATCAGATGATGCTGAAGATACTTAGTTTCATACACAGAAGGTTTACAGTGTTTAATCTACAACAGAGAATCTCAACAGGTCTGACTGTTTGATTTTTATTTTAACGTTTCCAAAATATCAGTTTTTTTTTTTTTTTTTTTTAATGGGTCACAAATGTTTGAATCACACATTTAATGTTTGTAGTTGATGCCATTAAACACAGAAAATAAAAACAAGTGCTTAAACTAATAACAGTTCTGTCAGAGACAATCTGTTTTACTATAACAGCACTGATAGTGATCAAAGGAAAATATCTGATGTGTTTTATCAACAGGACGAGTGTCATAACTGTCATAACATAATAATCTGTTTAGGTTCAACTCTTGATCATTATATTAACATCAGAATAAAAGCATCTGTTGATTTGTGTCTCATCAGCTCCTGTGATTTTGATCCAGATCCAGAAACACTGCTCATCCAGATCTCAAATGGCTGATGATCTGACCAGTGTGGAATACAGCGGAACAAACAGCCTCTTCCTGATAATCCCAGAGATTTGATGATCTATTACTGTGTTCTGGGTTCAGAGGGTTTTAACTCAGGAACACACTGATGGGATGTGGAGGTTATGGAGGATTCATGCTGGAGGTCTGGGCCTAACCACCAGCATCAAACCAGGAGGAAGGAGATGATTTCTATAACAATGATGTCTGGAGTGTGCGATATGGACAGTTTGAACAGGATCTTGAGTGTGTGAGAGTGTATCTGGACTATGACAGAGAACGGTGTCATTCTCTGATCCTGTAACTATTACACATCTACACATTCACAAACCACCTTCACTCACACACTCTTCCCATTCTTCTATTGTGATTCCTTTCAGTTGTGTTCTTCCTCTCTGAGGATCCTGCCGTTCACTAATTATTAAATGTTTACTACAGATAGGTTTGGATCATCCTGCTTTAATCTTTACAGTCATCCGTGTTTCCAATATTTAATCTATATCACAGTGCTGTTGATCTGACATATCAGTAATGCTTTGATTGGGCCGTGATGATCACAACAGATCAATAAATTTTATACATTTATTAAATTTGATAAAAATAAATAAATTTTCATTTTATAGTGACGCCAAGAACGGAGCTTCTGGCCCGACAGTGGAAATGCTGTGCTATTCTGGCCTCGTGCACTACTGGCCCGAGGCTATTAGCCCCGCCCGGCCCGTTTTAAGCCCTGGCTCGCACTGGCCCGACAGTGGAAATGCAGCTATTGAGGCTATTACAGCAGTAGATGGATGACTGCTGGGGGCAGATTGTGTCCTAGAAGTGACCCACCCCAGACAGCCACATAGTGTTGGCCCAGATCTGGCCCGGTGAAATCCACGCTGGCCAGGTGTGGGGTCGCGATCTGGGCCGACACTTGTTGCTGTCTGGGACCCCACCCATTTACAAGTCAGAGCCCTACATCAGCGCCTTAACACTTGCATGACCCCATTTCACGCCTCTCTACCACTTTACACGCAGTATATGGAGTTACCATTCAATGTACCATGGAATATCAGGACATCCATATGGTGTTTAACTAAAAGGCTTTTAAAATTCCTCCCCACTGACCCAAAGATTGCACCATTGACTTGGTGCCAGGTACCCAAAAACAAGGCCTATCCCCAACTTTGCTTAAGATCAAGGCCATGGAGAACCATGTGGGGGAGGCAGTACGGCAAGGGTTCATCCATCCATTCATTTCTCAGACTGCCTCAGGTTTTTTTTTTTTGTTTTTTGTGGAAAATAAAAATGGCACTCTCAGACCATGTATTGATTAATGTGGGCAAAATGCAATAACAACAAAATGTCCTTACCCCCTGCCCCTGATTTCACCTTCTTGTCCTTTTTTTGTCATGTTTTGTAGCAGATGCTACAAAGACTGGCTGGTAATCACCTGTTTGTAAAGCTGAGAAGTGTGAGCTTCATGTACAAACCATCTCTTCCCTTTCCTTGGATATATGCTAAGTGCCAGTGGAGCCTGCATGGCCGAGGCTAAGATCGGCTGCAGTGAACTGGAATAGAGTCACAACTTCTGCTACTGGGGTTCCTCAAGGCTCAGTACTTGACCACTTCTCTTTCTCCATCTACATGACATCATTAGATCTGTCATTCAGAAGCATGGCTTTTTCCTATCACTGCTACGCTGATGACACTCTCAACTCTACTTCTCATTCCAACCGGATGACATGACGGTAGTTGCTCGCATTTCAGCCTGTCTGAGTGACATTTCTAGCTGGATGAATGACCATCACCTTCAGCTCAACCTTACTAAGACAGAACTGCTGGTGGTTCCAGCTAACCCATCGCTTCATCACAACTTCTATACAGCTGGGTTCGGCCAACCATAACTCCTTCCAGGACAGCCAGAAACCTAGGAGCTGTGATGGATCATCAGTTAAGCTTCACAGACCATATTGCTACAATGACCCGGTCCTGCAGATTTGCCTTATACAACATAAGGAAGATTACACCCTTCCTGTCAGAGCAAGCCACCCAACTTCTTGTCCAAGCTCTTGTTCTCTCCTGACTGGACTATTGTAATGCTCTCCTCTGGCGGGCCTTCCTGCATGTACTATCAAGCCTCTGCAACTGATACAGAATGCTGCAGCGAGGGTTGTCTTCACGAGCCAAAAACAGCTCACGTTACTGCCTCCTCATCAGGTTACACTGGCTACCAGTAGCCGCTTGCATCAAATTGCAAGGTACTGATGCTTGCCTACAAGACGACCACTGGCACGGCACCAACATACCTAAGCTCATTAGTTCAATCTTATGCACCCTCCAGAAGTTTGCGCCTGCAAGTGAACAACGCCTTGTGGTGCCATCCCAAAGAGGTTCAAAATCACTCTCACTGACTTTTTCCTGGACTGCACCCAGCTGGTGGAATGACCTCCTGATCTCAATTCAACAGCTGAGTCTTTACTCATTTTCAAAAACATCTAAAGACTTGTCTTTTCTCCCTGCAGTTAACCAACCAATACTAGTACTTACCTTTTCTTTTAGAGAACTGCTGGCCATGAAAGCTGCCTTTAAGGATTGGAGGCGTTGGCTGAAGGGGGCATAAAACCAGTTTCTTAAATTCACTGATCATCAAAACTTGAGTACATTCAGAGGGGCCAAGTGACTCAGCACCCAGCAAGTCCGATGGGCCAGGAACACCAAGGCTATGCTCTCTAGACTACATGCTTCTACACAGCAGGACACCCCATGATTCATTTTGCCTCTTTACTCTGGTGCAGGTTGCCCCTGTTCAGTGGAATATCATGGGGGAAATTCGACCGCCTCAAGCACCCAGCTCTTGCATATTGCCCAGTGGATAAGACATTTCTCCCTGAACATTAAAAAAAGGCAGGGTAGGTGATTTGGTTCAAAAACATTTTTTGCTATGCTGGTTGAAAAGTCTCTTCACATCCCGGATAGCAATCACTATGTTAAGTAGTCTAAATGTATTTATATATATTTATTAGGGGTGGGAATCTATGGGTATCTCTGATTCATTATAATTAAGAGGCCTACTCTATCTCGATTTGATTCGATATGACATTGATCTATGCATCGATGCATCACATTGTTGTCATGCATCCTGTACATCTATTATGGGTGGGAATCTTTCAGGCACTTCACAACCGATCCTGATTCTGATTCTGGGAGTCACGATCCAATTCCAAAACCATTCTTGATCTACATTTTTTTTCCCAATTAATTCTTCTGCTGTGCAAAAACATCTTTGCACAATCTTTTACATCTTAAACAAAATTGCAGTTATATGCTTTTTGTTTATAGTTGGAATCTCTTTATATCAGTACTGCCATCTTAAAAATAGTGTGAATCTTCACTGGTTTCCCATTTCAATTCAATTACGATTATCATTATCAACTCAATATCACGATGCGTCAACATTCTCAGTTTTCAATATTACTGCACATGGCTACATTTTCATGTAAATTTTATATCTTTTTTTTTGTGTGCAAAATTAACTTTATTTTTTATTATATAAGTACAGCAAGCTTATTATTTAAAATAAGTGTTATTTAAGTGTCCGAAAGTTTACTTTTTCTTTTTAGTATTGCCGTTTGATTGTTACTGATGAGATCATAGACAGTGGCAGCTTTAACAGGCTGCATTCACACTAATGCACAGATCTATTTTGATATCAGATGTTTTGTCCTGCTTCTGAAAACATAACGGACTGTGTGTACATCAATTTCATTTAAAAGTATTTTAAAATGCAAGTGCATTTAACTGTAGCCGCAATTGAGCTTCAGGACAACAAACACAAAGTGCACGCGAAAGTCTGTCAGTGTGCGAGTTTCGTGCATCTATAGTACTGCATCCCAAACGGCATGAATGAAAGCATATCTAAAGTAAACAACGACGGGTGGAAGCACAGACTGTCAAGCAATGTGCACGTGTCTCACAGCGCAAATTCTGTGCAATGAAGCCCACCGCATCTCTAGCGCGCACACGTGCCATATGCGGGAAAAATCAAACGAGCTCAGAATCGATTCTGAAATGTTCAGAGTCGTTGAAGAAAGAATCTCGATGCATCAGAGAAACTATTTTTTTCTCCCACCCCTAATATTTATATGTATTTATATCGTCTGTGGAAGGCATAGGACCATAAAATGTTTGTCCAATCTTATTCTAAAGCAGACCGAGCGAGATAGGCTGTCCTACCTGCCTGTCAATGTATGTATTTGCATACCTCTATGCACCCTGTTTGCGCAGACATGACACATCATCAATGTGTTTCATCACGCTATTGCAGACCGAGCGAGAATGGACGGTGTTATTATTGTAATATTATGTGCTTTCAGGGTTGTACAGTCGACATATGTCGCAAGTGCTACAAAAAAACTGGTCTGTGCGATTAATAAATTTACCTCTGTAGCACTCGTGCAATACAGTTTTGCATGTTCATAACACAGCCGCTTAATAGTGTGAAGTGATTTTGTTGTGCTTGTTTGTGTGTGTGAAATAGATTATACTTGGTAGTTAGGGGTGTGCGATATGAAGACTTTTGGTCGTGGACGATAAAATGTCTCCACAATCTGCTTTTGAAGAAATATGTAGTATCATGCTACAGCGCACATTCTATCAGCTGCAGTTCTGGCGCCTCCCTCCGTCTCAATATAATGTATACAACGCCACATGCATTCACGTCAGTGTTAGTTTAGCGGTAGAGTTACTCTCACGGGACACTGCACTTATGCGCAATCACAAAACTACATTATTTCCATCTGCTTTAAAGCAATAATGGTTAAACGTTTAATTCATGTGCTGTTCTGCACGTGCTTTTTCTGAGCACGTACTCATGAAGCGCGCTCACACTGAGAGCCTGTCAAATAGCGACTGATTATTTGACCAAGCTGTCTTTCATGTCTGATTTATTTTGTGTCTAATACTGTCAAAAGCACACAAGGTTTACATATAAACACAGTTGGTTATGTCTAAAATGAAAGTAAACATTTAAGAGAGAAATCCGTGCAGCTCTTTAAGGGACAGTAGCTACTAAACATGCTGCCACTGGATAGTTCACCCAAAAAATTACATTTCTGTCATTATTTACTCACTCACATTTCATCCCAAACCTGTATTAATTTCTTTCTTGTGCTGAACACAAAAGAACATATTTTGAAGGCTTTGCAGAGTGATCCAGCTTGGTTCAGAATCAGTTCTGGTGGCCTTCCTTGTCCAGAAACGCCACCCACTTACGTTAAGAACTTTGCTGTATTTACCTAATCTAAGTCTTCAAACCAGTTGCCGACTGGTCTCCTGCAAACTCTTGCCGATTCCACTCCCTCACCCCTAAGTCCCACTTGGGAGTGGACTTTCTGGACCCACCAGACCTCCCTCTCACAAGGTAACACCCCCATTCTAGTAATAATCAGTCGCTTTATAAGGCTTTTGTCAAATCATTCAACTCCCTTTGCATTGGAAATGGTTGAGGACCCTTCAATCATGTGTGTGTATGTTTCTCTTAGGGCTGCCTGAAGACATCTTTTTTACGACCAAGGGCCTCAGTTCATCCCCCGGTGTGTGTGTCAATGCGAGTCTCACATCCAGGTACCATTTCCAGTCCAATGGACAGGTAGAGTGGGCTGAACCAAGAGGTGGTTTGGTTCCTTCGCTTTCTACTGCAGCAGCAACCAATTCGACTGGTGTCGATACCTCCTGTGGGCAGAATATGCCCAGAACTCCCTGCGGAAGCCATCTACCGGGTATTAAGATCATTCCAGTTTATTTTGGGATTTCAATCTCCTCTCTTCCCCTGATCTGTGGAGTGCTCTGACTCGTCTGCAGCTGACCACTGGATACAGAAGCAGAGATAGGAAAAAAAAAAGAGTGGAGAGTGCTTACCAGGAAGTGATGGGCCAGTTGCAGGATGAAACACAGAGGGCTGCAGTGGGAGTCTGGATGAAGAAGAAAGAAGAGAAAATGAGTGAGGCTATTTAAAGACACTGAGAGGGCGGTTCAGTCTCGGGAAGACCCCTCATTTGGGGAGGTCATTAGTTTAAATATCTGTGATGATGACAGTGACATTAGATGCTGCTTCGGGACCACCTTCTCTCTAATGTTTCATTAAAAAAAGAAAGTAATTTCAAGAGGGAAATTTTACTGGAATTCAATCCTGTGGGATGTTAATTGAGAAAAGCATGGCATTTCTAGCAACTTAAATTTGAATGTTTTTTATTTTATTGTTTTTTTTCTTGGAGCCTCTGTCTTCTTTTTTCTCTCTCCTTTTCTGGTCTCCGGAGGGAGTTTGGGTCTGTTGCCTTTGACTTGCTTAATTTGACTTGACTTGCTCAATACTGAACAATGTTATTAATTTGATTGCATGGCAATGCATTGTTTTGCTCACAACACATTGTAATTTCATGTTTGAGTTATTAGTCAATTATGAGGAAACTGTACTGTGTTTTAAAAATGTCTTTGTGGCCACCTCATCAGGCATCATGTTTCATGAACAGGCTGTTCTTACTTTCTATGATTCAGAGACAATTTTTCCCAACTGAAAATCTGATCTGCTTACTGTATGTTCGTTTGTGTTTTTATTTTGAGAATATCTCAGGGTATAGCCAACACATTATTTTCTATTTTCACTAACAGTGTTGAAGTTGAGCAGTGCTGGCTGTGCCAAATTTAATCTGCAAACATATGTATTTACCTATTTTATTCAGGTAAGAGTGCAGTCCAATAATAATAAATGTTGAGAGTGCTTTATATTGAATACTTCAAGCTCAGCATCGATATGAAAAATCTATCTGCTTGATAGTGTCCAGTTCTCCGTATGGCAACTGGTCATTTTCACAAGATACAATTTCATGCGCTTGGGTAAAGCTGTCCAGCGAACCGCCTGCTGCTGCCAGATCTCGATTGACCAGTGTTTGTTGCAAAACTGATTCGAGTAAATCAAATCAAATGAAAAAAAAAAAAAAAACTTTCCGGAGCTGTATATTTTCATGCTTTCTCAAACAAAAATTTTTGCAAGTGTACTGAAAATGATCTTTGAAAACATTTTTGCTTCATAGGACAATGTATGTTGAAGATATAGGTTATTTAGCAACATGCCTGAGCAAATGAATAAACAAATAATTAAAGCAAGGGAAACAATACATGAAACAAAGGGAACAAAATCCTATTTAAAAAAACAATAAAACAATAAAAAAGCATTTTCTTAAGATTTTATCGTTCCCTTTGTTTTCCTTATGGTTGTGTCGCTAAAGTCCTTCTCTGATTTTATTGTTGATTTACTTTGCAATGTATATATACAGAGATTTCACTCCTATTTACAGTCAATAAAAAAATCATTTCGCAGATGCAGAGACATAAGGTCCGGGGGAATCCCCCATCTCCCCACCCCATGAACACTGCGTATCATTACGTAACAACGTGTTAAAAGTTTTTGGCGGGTTTTACTGTTTTTCTAGCATTCAAATGTGGAAACCATGAAACAATAGGGATGGAGATGAATTTGATATCTACAAATAAGGTTAGAATCTGTGCATATTTAAAATCGACACCTGAAAAAGGTTTTTGTAATATCTGATCAATCTTTGAGTGTGTCTTAAAAGCCGATGAGAAGGGGTTGTAACCTAGCATAGCAGCCAGAATACCTGTAAAAAATGCGCCGCTCGCCACTGGCTTGAAACCTAATCTACAATAATGCAAATACCGTAATTCGTTGTTGTTCAGCGTGACAAAATGACGCAATGTTGATGTGGCGCATGAGCAGTAGGACAATCGGTCTAAGTCAACCATAGGCCTTAAACAGCTTTTGGCTGCTTTATTTTAACTAAACCACTAGATGACACTGTTTTCGAAACACAAGAAGCTTGAATCTTTTCCCCGAAACAGTCAGATGGAAAGCAGTGTTTTATGAGGCTTCCACTGCCCGTCAAGCGACGCTTCACTCCATCCAGCGGGTGGCTCTAAGACACAAACGTTTTGTTGGCCAAACACCATTAAACCCCAAGGAGAAGAAGCTCCGTTCTCTCCGCGATCCTCTGTTTTTTGCGGGGCGATGCTGGTTTATTTCAAACAGTTAGAAATGTACTTTCTGTAAAATAGGGAAAAATACAGTTTTTTGAATCGGGTCAGTAAATACCTGTAATATTGTCATCGTCACAGTCGTGACTAAGTTTTGAAGCAAAGCAAGTAGTATCAATCTGAACTGAGATCTGCTGCTGTGAAGAGGGAGTTTGTTACAGAAGAGAGGGACTAGGACATCCGTGAACTAGAAACCTGGGAGAGATAAAGATCTGAAGAACCAGAAACCTGAGAATAAAACACGAAGACCCAGAAACCAGGAGAATACAACACGAGAACCAGAAACCTGAGAACAAAACATGAGGAACAAGGAGGTTATTCTTCATTCATCTTTAAATGACTGGCTGTGGTACTTAACACTAACAAAGATTGGTATTGAGAAGTATTAAAATGTGAGATTCTGATACATGTAGAGACCTTGTAGATATAGCGGCATCAGATTCAGTGCCTGTAGTTTAGAAAATCTGTAAAATATATGTAGATTAGACAAAAAATAACCCCACGATGAATAAAGTAACTGCTCTGAGGGTAAAAACGGAGATGTCTTTGTAATTTTTGAAGTTATGAATACAGACGACAGCTTGTCAAACGATTGTATTTTTTGTCAGTTTCACAGTTCGGTATCCTTTTCAATAACATGCTGTTTTAGAACCCAGTTTTCAAAACTTTAAAGGGATAGTTCACCCAAAAATGAATATTCTGTCATTATTACCTCCCCCATGAGTTTTTACAAACCTGTATCTTTGTTCTGCTGAACTTGAAGGAAGAGTGTTTGTAACTAGACAGTTTTCAGGCACCATTAACTTCCATAATAGAAAGGAAGTTGTTTTGGCTGTTCATTTACACACAACAACTGCAATTTGGAAGCCTGAAAATGCAAACGTTTGAAAACAGGTATCAAATTCCAAAGTTTATGAGCTACAAAAATTCTAATTTGTGAAAACAGTAACATCATGCACGTGTGTTACATGTTAAAGCTATAGGTGGCATAGTGTTTTTTTTACAAAGTGACATCGCCAAACTACTGGCCTGTCAGCATAAACAGTCTTTCTAGTTTTCATGGATCCTTGTGAACCGGAATTGTTTTGACAGTGTTGTCTTCTGTACGTAAAACCTAACAAGAAAAAAACCCAAATTTCCTTTTCCAAATGTTCCAATGCATTTTCATCACTTGTTTTTATTTAAGGCCTGATGAACATGAAAGAAGGACAAGATCTGAATGAAATAGAGGAGAAGCATCATGATCAGAAAGCACATGATGTCACCACTAGGGAAAAATCAGTGAGTTGCTCCAAAACTGAAAACCATTGCTCACAGAGCAACATTCAATAACAGAAGTCAAAGGGCCTTTCACCTGCTCTCAGTGTGGAAAGACTTTCAAACAGAAAAGAAGCTTTGACGAACACATGATGATGGTTCATACTGGAAAAAAGCCTTTCACCTGCTCGGAGTGTGGAAATACTTTCACACGCAAAGGAAGCCTTAAGAATCACATGTTCATTCATACAGGAAAAAAGCCTTTCACCTGCTCTCAGTGTGGAAACACTTTCAACCATAGAGGAAGCCTTTGGAATCACATGAAAATTCATACTGCAGTGAAGTCTTTCAGCTGCTCTGAGTGTGGAAAGGGTTTCACACAGGAAAGAAATTTTAATGAGCATATGCTAATTCACACTTCAGGAAAGCAATTAACGTGTCCTCAGTGTGGAAATACTTTTACATGTAAAGGAAGCCTTAAGAATCACATGTTTAATTCATGCTGGAATAAAGCCATTCGTCTGCTCCCAATGTGGGAAGAGTTTTACCTATAAAGGGACACCTAAAGGATCATTTGCTAACTCACACCTCAGAAAAGCCTTTCACCTGCTCTCAGTGTGGAAAGTCTTTGTCACGTAGAGGAAGCCTGAAGAACCACATGCTAATTCATGATGGAATAAAGCCTTTCGTCTGCTCCCATTGTGGGAAGGGTTTTACACAGAAAAAACAACTTAATGAGCATGTGCGAATTCACTCAGAAAAGCCTTTCACCTGCTCTCAGTGTGGAAAGTCTTGTTACGTAGAGGAAGCTTGAAGAATCACATGTTAATTCATGCTGGGATAAAAACCTTTTACCTGCTCCTATTGTGGGAAGCGTTTTACACAGAAGAAACAACTTAATGAGCATGTGCATTTTCACACCTCAGAAAAGTCTTTCACCTGCTCTGAGTGTGGAAAGATTTTGTCACGTAGAGAAAGCCTGAAGAATCACATGTTAACCTCATGCTGGAATAAAACCTTTTACCTGCTCCCAGTGTGGGAAGAGTTTCATACAAAAAAAACAACTTAATGAGCATGTGCGTATTCACACCTCAGAAAAGCCTTTCACCTGCTCTCAGTGTGGAAAGACTTTGTTACGTAAAGAAAGCCTGGAGAATCACATGTTAATTCATGCTGGAATAAAACCTTTTACCTGCTCCCAGTGTGGGAAGAGTTTCGTACAAAAAAAAAAACTTCATGAGCATGTGCGTATTCACACCTCAGAAAAGCCTTTCATCTGATCTCAATGTGGAGAGAGTTTTACTCCGAAAAGACAATTTAACGTGCATGTGCATATTCACACTTAACTTAAGAAAAGTCTTCCACCTGTCCTTAGTGTAGAAACACTTTCACATGTACAGGAAGCCTTGAGAGATGTTAATTCATGTTGGGGGAAAAGCCTTTTACTTGCTCTCAGTGTGGAAAGTGTTTTACCTGTTAACAAGGATTTAATAGTCACATGAGAATTGACACTGAAGCAATACTTTATGCATGTCATCTGTGTGAGAAGAACTTTAAATGAAAAATGAGTCTCAAAACTCATCTGCACCATTTGCACTCTGCAGTAAGGTAATTTAAAGGTGCAGTAAGCAATTTTTGAGAAAGCGCTCTGTGAATCAGTCCGAGCCCCACAACACACTTAATTTAATGCATGTCATTCATAAAGCATTTATTTCCTGTTATACATCTGTTTTAACATCTGTAATTGTGAATTGTTTTAGTCTACTTATGGCGCTTTTCCGCTGAATGGCACGGCATGGTAATGGCTCGGTACGGTTCACGTTTGGGGGGGTTTCCCACTGGGTACAGTACCTGGAAGACTTTTCTTAGTACAATCAAAAAGTGGCTGTTTCGTTGTCTGTTGAGAAACTACAGACGTTCCTCTCGTTGATAGCAGAGGAGCGGATCCAGCGAGAGCTTTATGGGGTGATGTGGAATGAAAAAGTTTTTCAAGATTTGTGGCAGTAGAGGAATAACAACATGTGAAAAATCACGCCCACTCTAGCAATATTAAATTGCAGTAGAAACGCAAACCGAGCCGTGCCGTGCCACGCAGTGGAAAAGTGCCATTATAGTTAGTCTCGCGTAGCCAGACCTTCAGACTAACGACTGAAGGTCTGGAATCCATGGCAGTTTTCATTGGCCAAGGGCCGCCCATTAGGCCGTTTAACCGACATGTCAAAAAAACAATCACAGTTTGTTTTGTTCAGCGACACGTTTCGGGGCATGGAAATGTCGCCACAGTAACAAACCGGTGTGTAAAAACTCTAACATATTTTAAAGATTCTATGCCATGAAATTTCACGTACTTTTGAGAATCTATCGTTTAGATGATTCTGAACTGTGCGCTCTCGTCACAGTTGTAAACACGACTGCTTTCTTCTTTCGTGAGGAGCTTTGGCGCGATGGCATCTTTGTTTCCAGACGAAATGTTAAAAGAACGTGACACGTCTCCCAGAAAATCCTGTATAATTCAACCAATCCAATGACGACTTAGAAACTCCTGAAGTGTTTCCACTTTTGTGTGTTGTATGCATCAGATGTTCAGCCAACGGTCCATGGGCGTGACGTCTGAGGCTGAGACTAACTTATAGTTAACGACATATAATATTTTAGTATACTAAATCAACAGTAAATTTAGTCAGCTAAAACTTAATGGGTTTAGTTAAATTGTAACGGATTATGCATTTCTCAAAAATTTCCAAACTTATTTACTTCTCGAGAAAACATTTATGAATTTGTTAATGTGAATAATCTTAAGGTTTGAACATGCAATACAGACAGATTTAACTACTGTGGCATATAACATCTTTATTAATCTTGAAATTAAATAAAACCCATTTCTCAAAGAAACAAAAACATGATCTTCTTTTCAATTAATGATATGTATTTAAACAACATGCACACAATATTCTTCATTCTTTCAAACAGACATTGTATAAATAAATGCAGATTAATCCTTAAAAGCTAATGAAGTCAAGTTATTTGGTCAAGAGCAAAGTGATTTTCTCTTTTTCTTTTGTCATTTGATTAATGACGGACAACAAGAGGTACATTAAGCTGCTGTGACTTTAAGATTAATGCACAGATCTGAGTGGTGAGAGTTGCATCGTCGGCAAACATTTATTAAACATGCATTATACTCTTAATTCAGACTCCGGTCTTTGTTCTTAATTTAGACAGGTTGAAAAGCTTTCCATCTGGTCTAGTATGAAGGTAGATCCCTTCAGTAGAAGTGCTTCAGCAGGACAGGGAAAAAGATGCAGAAGAGTGTGGGAGCTAAACACAGCCCTGTTTCACTCCACTTCATATGTCTAAGACCTCTGAGATTGAGCCAGCAAAGACAAGTTTCCTTCGTGTCATCATGTAAGGACTTGTTGATGCTATAATGAGTGTTAGTGGACAAGCTATCTTGACCAAGATCTTGAACAGGCCATCTCTGTTAACAAGAGCAAAGGCCTTGGTGAGATCAGCAAGCTTCCCAATACGCTTAGGCTTAGATATGCTGCAATATTTATTACAATCGCTTCTGATCTCCTTGTTCTTATAGAGCATGGCAATGCTTGCATCCCTCATATCATGTGGCACAGCGCCTTCTCTTCAACAGAGGCAACACAGCTGTAGGCAATAATCATTGGCACATTGGCGATCCACCTGCTGTTTTTTGTTGACTTGGGTATGTCTTTTTGCTTCGATGACTGGCATCATCACCTTGGTATTGGTTTCAAACCAGTTTGCAGACTTTTCGGTCTTTTTGCTAAAGATGGAAATGGCAGTATCATGCACAGCATTCCTGAAGTGTTGCCATCTTTCACTGGCGTCGCTGTTCAATTTGCCTGGATAGATGTCCTCCAACGTTCATACAAACTTTTCCACTCTGTCCTGGTTGTGTGTCTTGCTGGTGTCAGTTCGAGGCCTACCTTCCTATTTGGTGTGATGCAGTCTCCTTGGTTGCAGCTGCATGTGAAGTTGACACTAGACTGCACTAAGCGTCTGGTCAGAATTAGATATAACTTACCAGTAACTAATAACTAATGCCAGTGCTTGGACCTTGGGTGTCTCCAGGAAACTGTGATGTGGCTTGGTGTTAAAAAAAGTGTTGGTGTTGAACTTGTTGGCAGCAGAACTTACTAAGACCAAACCGACACAAGCAAGTTGGTGAGGAGTTGTCATGAGTGCCCACTCTGGCATTGAAATCCCAGAGAATATTTGCATGCAAAAGACTTGCTCAGCATCCCATTTTTTGAGGCATAATTCTTGCAGCAGACTGTTCCTAATTGTGAAGCCTACACCCCATGTTCACTTTGTTCTTCTTCTGACTTTCCTTACCAGGAGAAGAGGAAATCTTTCTCCCTGATGGTTCCAAAACCCATGAGTCTGGTCTCCTGAAGAGAACCTATGTCTAGTTGCATCCTCTGTAGTTTCTTGTTTATAACTGCCACCTTTTGAGTTTCACTTATGGCTCATTTCCACCAAGGGGTGTGGTACAGTACAGTACGATATGATTCGGTACTGTAAACCTTGATCCAGCTTGTGTTTTCCACTGCCAAACAGTACTTACTTGATAGGTGTGGTGTATCCTGGAAAGTAGCGGTCAACATCATTCTCGCGCGAAGAAGCATGTCATTGTGTTTGTGTAAAAAAAATAAAATGATTACAAATTCTATGATTTCTATTATTATTATTATTATTATTATTTGTTTGTTTCAGCAGGGATATCTTTGTGATGGTATTTGATGTACATTATGTTACTTTCCCGGCTACCATTTTTGGTTCCTAGAACATTATTTTGTTAAGGTTTGTTTTTGGTTATAAATAATTGAATTTATTAAAAATTTACCATTCAAAAGTTTGCATATGCTTGATTTTAATATACTGTATTGTTACCCAGATAATCCCACAGTTTTTTGTTTTTTTATGAGTCCCTTGTTTGTCCTAAACGGTTAAACTGCCCACTGTTTTTGTTTCCAGAAAAACACCTTCAGTTACCACAAATTCTTTGACTTACTAGTATCTTTTGCAAATTTTAATTGAATCCTTTCCGACAATGACTGTATGATTTTTGAAATCCATTTTTTTTTCACACTGAGTAGTAAGGACAAATATATTACAAAAAAGTTTAAATGCTCTCTGATGCCCCAGAAGGACACACAATGCATTAAGACCCTGGAAGTGAAAACTTTTTGAACAGAATGAAGAAGTGTGTGCATTTTTTCTTATTTTGCTTAGTTTTTTCCTTCCCCATTATTACTCTTAGTTATTGTAGACTCTTAATTGTTTTGTGAATAGGTTTTTTTTAGCTAATCTAGCTAGAAACCTAGTAGTAAGATGAAATTCTCTGTGCAAAAAATAAATAAATAAAAACTTGATTAATGTATTTTTTCATGTCTTTATTTGTTGCACAAAATTATGGGGAGTTGTATCAAGGGACTGATATTTATTTATAGTTCTCACTGATAAAATCATTATTTAACTAATGTTACCATCCACCTTTAATGAGACAAACTTTTTCAGTAAAACATTTTAATCAATGTTTACGTTATTAATAGTGTAATTATGAATTGATATGTTAAATTTTCTGTGCTCATGACTTGGTAACAATTTACATGATAAAGAAATAGGTAATGTTCAATAGTAGCTATTTGTAGAAACTTAACACTGAATTAATGCAGATTAAGATAAAAATGTTTTGAGTTTTATAGAATGTTTTTTGAGTTTATCAGTTCTGTATGGATTTTAAGGTAATGGTCCGATCATGTCTTCAGGACCCGGACTTAAGGTGAGAAGTAAATATTAAAAGTAAAAGAGCATATGTTGTTTTGATCATTAAGATGTACTCACTATGTTCCAGGAACGTACCACACTATAACATTGCCACAACGAAATATGGGAATCAGATAGTATCCCTGCGATTAATATAGTCTGGTCCACTTATGGCATGACAATTACCTGGAGGCTAAATAAGGTCTAACCAGTTCTATTCAGAGAAATAATAGCCTTAAGTAAATTCATAAAATAAATGTAAAATTTCACTGCATAATCTTCACTGTATAAACTGATGGATTATTGCTTATTAAAAGCTACTAAGGTCATTACTCTTTAGACAGAAATGAAGCCAAAAGTATACCTTAATTACATTTACATTGAATCATTTAGCAGACACTTTTATCCAGAGTGACTTACAAGTGAGGTTAACAGAAGCAATCACAATTAACAAAAGGGCAACATGTAAATTCAACTGACAAGTCTCAGTTAGCCTAACACAGTACATGTAGCAAGGTTTTTATATATATATATATATATATATATATAAATAAATAAACACACACTCCACACACAAAGAAAAACAAGTAGATAGAACAGAAAAAATAGAAAGCTAGTGTTTGTTTTATATATATACTGTATATGTGTGTGTGTGTGTGTGTGTGTGTGTGTGTTTGTGTGTGTGTGTGTGTGTGTGTGTGTGTGTGTGTGTGTGTATAATATATGTAAATATATATATATATATATATATATATATATATATATATATATAAAGATGAAGATAAAGTAGAATTAAAATAGAATAAAGATTGGAACAGATCAGGGACGGATTATGACACAGCGCTGACCTGGGCACGGAATGATTAAAAGCCCCCCTCGGTTGAAATTTTGTTCCTTTTTTATGCAAAATTTTCCCAAATTTTGTTAACTACATCATAAAATATCACAATTCTTAAATATACAGAAAATACATTTTTGCACCTTTATAGATCATGTTAGTTTATCTATAATAGTAACCTAATATTAATGTAATCTATTAACTAGCCTATGCATAAACCTGTCTTTTAACTAATACGACTGACTTTGTATTTAACGTAAATTTAATAAAAACATTGTAAGTTACTAATTATAACACTTTATTGTACATAAAAAAAAACAAAGAATATTTGCATTATCAAAGAATATTAACTTTTGTCTAGATTTAGTCTAGTTCAAGCACTCTCAAAAACTCCCATTATAATCACTGAAGCGGTTTATACTGTGAAATTCTCCAGAGAGCAGCATTCAGTCAGCGACTGTGCACACTGAACAAAACACAGGCTTTTCAGTGATGAGTCATCTGAATGCCTCTGATTGGCCATTGCATTCATAAGCAATGAAAACACAATCCTGTGTGATTGGTTATAATACGCAATGCGCAGCACTGTAAAAACGCGTCTGGCTCTGCGCCAGCCAAAGCACGAATGCATATTTAAATTTTGCAGCTGATGCTGTGCCGCACTGAACATTCTAATCGTATCAAATATATTATTCAGCCATTTTTGTTTTTTTTTGGAAGCTCCATTCAAAATCCACTATGCTTAAAATCCTGAGGGGGCACGGTTGACATGGCATTCCTGGAGGAGCAGTATTTCATCTGGGCCCCCCCTCTGGTCTAGTGTCCTGGGCATGTGCCCGGTAGGCCCGTGCGATAATCCGTCCCTGGAACAGATGTGTTTTTAGTCGTTTCTTGAAGATGGATAAGGACTCTGCTCTGATTGAGTTGGGCAGGTCATTCCACCAGGAGGGAACAGTTATGAAAAAACTCTATGAAAGTGATTTTGTGCTTCTATGGGATGACACAATAATGTGTCATTCACCTGCAGAACGCAAACTTCTATAGGGCACATAAGTCTGAAATAATGAATTAGGGTAAAGGGGTGCAGAGCCAATGGTGGTTTTGTAGGCAAACATTAATACTTTGAATTTTATGCGAACAGCTACCCAGTGCAAATTTATGAACAGAGGTGTGACGTGCATTATTTTCAGCTCATTAAAGATTAATCTTGCAGCTGCATTTTGGATTAATTGTAAAGGTTTGATAGAAGTGGCTGAAAGACCTGCCAAGAGAGCATTGCAATAGTCCAGCCTGGATAGAACAAGAGCTTGAACAAGGAGTTAGGTTGCATGTTCCCGAAAGAAAGGGCCTGATCTTCCTAATGTTGAATAAAGCAAATCTGCAGGATCTGTCAGTTTTGGCAATGTGGTCTGAGAAATTCATCTTATCATCAAATCACAATTCCAAGGTTTCTAGCTGTTTTTAAGGAGTTATGGTTGATGAGCCTAACTGGATGGTGAAATTCTGATAAAGTGATGGGTTTGTTGAAACCACGAGCAGTTCTATCTTAGCCAGGTAGACAGAGAAGAGAAGTGGTCCAAGAACTGAGCCCTAAGGCACCCCAGTAGTTAGATGTTGCGACTTTGACACCGCACCTCTCCAAGATACTTTGAAGGACCTATCTGAGAGGTAAGACTCAAGCCACTTGTGTGCGGTTCCTGAGATGCCATTTTCCAATATGGTTGACAGGAGAATCTAGTGGTTCACCATATCAAAAGCAGCAGACAGATCCAGGAAGATAAGTATAGAAGAATTGGAAGCTGTTCTTGCCAGTCTTAGGGCTTCATCAACTGAGAGCAAGGCAGACTCAGCTGAATGTCCACTTCTGAAGCCATATTGGTTGCTGTCCAGGAGATTATTCTGTGAAAGAAAAGAATTGGTTTGAACAAGTGTTTTTGCAATGAAAGGCAGAAGGGAAACCAATCTGTAGTTCTCTGAAAGAGTTGTGTTAAGAGTGGGTTTCTTAGGAAACGGGGTTATACGAGCCTGTTTAAATGTTGAGGGAAAATCACCAGTGTGAAGGGATGTGTTAATGTGAGTGAGTGCATGTACAACAGCAGGAGAAATGGATTGAAGGAGATGAGATGGAATAGGGATCAAGCGGACAAGTAGTAGGATGATTGGAAAGGATGGGTTTAGAGACTTCTGAAGATGTTGTGTGGGGCAAATTGTGCACTAAAGGTTTGTAATTTTGTAATTGCTTCTCACTTCACCTCTGAGTACGAGCACATAAATCCACCTGGGAAACAGCAGCGTCTCTTTCACAGCTTAATGTGCTTTTAAAAACTCTTTTCATTATCAAACACATCCTGCAGTTTAACAACAGTAGACTGGTTTTTACAACAAAATCACTTAGCTGATGTAAATGTTAAGTTTGGACTTTTAGGAAGAAATAAATGCTTTGCGAAATCGCTTTACCTCAAACATCTTGTAATCATTTTCAATAAGCTTAATAACTTATATGTAGCAATAATAAATTGTAAGTGTATTTTCTGAATTTCTCTAATACAAACAATAACGTCAGAGCTTATCGATACTAGTTTATTACCGGGTTCATGTACCCATGACTACTTACAAGAGAAGCAAAGAAGGCTCAGTTGCAAAGCTACATGACAGTATGTCTTGCATCTGCGTTTTCTAAATACATCATAAGTGGAAGAATAACTCAGTTCATTTTAAAAAACAACAGTGAAGAACAAAATTAAAAATAAATCTCAGTCTCTCTTAAAAGTGTTACAGCCTGTTCTTCAGCTTCCTGAACAAGAATGGTTTGTAAAAAGCTTCTACTTTCCTTCATTAAAGACTAAGCAAACATGTGATGAATATGCATTATAAGATAATTGAACGTAATATGAAACTCATGAGGACATTTTTCTTTGGGGAGGAACTCCATCAGTTGATCAGAATCTCTCAGTTGAATCTGCTGGTTTTGAGGATAAGGATGAAACTTTATTCACTGTGAAACGTTAGTTAATGTTTCTTTGTCATGTCACTTGTAATGACTGGTTAGGACAGATCTATCCAGATGTTTAAATGCAGTATTGTGTCTCATTTGGTGGTGGACACAGCATCAGACCTGAATGTGCTGATTTAGAGATTAGGGCTGTGCAATTAATCACATTCGATTGTCATGTGAATCTCATAAGTAAAGACTGGTCCCATGATTAGTAGCAAATCTCCATCACCTGCTTTCAGATTGAGCGGCATTCACTACAAAGAGCCATAGTTCACTGACATTTAGGCAATTCATCTGTGATTATGAATGCGTTATTGCCTAATTGTCAGTGAACTATGGCTCTGTGTATTGAATGCCGCTCAATCCGAAAGCAGGTGATGGAGATTTGCTACTAATCATGGGACCGGCTTTACTGATGAGATGCACATGACAATCGAATGTGATTAATTGCACAGCCCTACTAGAGATGATCTACTTACTGTGATAGTTTTTTTGTATGACTGTGTTAAGCAGATGAATGTTTGAAAACGCTTCCCACATGGAGTGCAGTGATATGGTTTCACTCCAGTGTGAATCATCTCGTGTCTTTTCAGGTGTCCTGAATCACTGAATCTCTCGTCACAGTGTGAACACTTATAAGGTCTCTCTCCAGTGTGGATCCTCTCATGTGTTTTCAGGATTCCTGACCGACTGAATCTCTTGTCACAGTGTGAACACTTGTAAGGGTTTTTCTCCAGTGTGGATCCTCTCATGTGTTTTCAGATGTGTTGACTGACTGAATCTCTTGTCACAGTGTGAACACAAATAAGGTTTTCTCTCCAGAGTGAATCCTCTCATGCAGTTTTTAACAATTCGCGCTGAAATAAAAGTCTTCTCACACTCAAAGCACATGTACTCTCTCACAGCGGTGTGTATTTTCTGATGTTTTTTCAAATTTTGTAGACATGAAAAACTCTTTTCACACAAATAACATGAATGTGGTTTCTCCTTTGTATGAACTTTCAAGTGTTTATTCAGGTTAGAAGCCCTCAAAAACATTTTGCCACATTGATCGCATGTGTACAGCTTCTCTTCGGTGTGGATGTTCATGTGATCCTTAAGGCTTGATGATTTTGTGAAACTCTTTCCACATTGATCACAAGTGAATGACTTCTCTCCAGTATGAATTTTCATATGCTCCATAAGGTTTCCTTTTTGTGTGAAACTTTTCCCGCACTGATCACATGTGTACGGTTTCTCTCCAGTGTGGATCATCTCGTGTGTTTTTTCAGGTCTCCATTCTGACTAAATCTCTTGTCACAGTGTGTGCACTTATAAGGTTTCTCTCTCCAGTGTGAATCCTCTCATGTGTTTTCAGATGTCCCGAGTGACTAAATCTCTTGTCACATTGTGAACATTTATAAGGTTTCTCTCCAGTGTGGATCCTCTCATGTGTTTTCAGATGTCCAGAGTGTCTGAATTTCTTGTCACATTGTGAACACTTATAAGGTTTCTCTCCAGTATGAATCCTCTGGTGTGTTTTCAGGTGTCCTGATTGATTGAATCTCTTGTCACAGTGTGTACACTTGTATGGTTTCTCTCCAGTATGAATCCTCTGGTGCTGTTTTAAACAGTTCACTGAAAAAAAGTCTTCTCACAGTCAAAGCACATGTAGTCTCTCACACCAGAATGTATTTTCTGATGTTCTTTCAAATTTTGCAGACATGAAAAAACTCTTTTCACACAAATAACATGAGTGTGGTTTCCCCTTTGTATGAACTCTCATGTGTTTCTTCAGGTCTGAAGACCACAAAAACATTTTGCTGCTTTGATCACATGCATGCAGCTTCTCTCCAGTGTGGATGTTTCATGTGATCCTTAAAGTTTGCTGAGTCTAAGAAACTCTTTCCACATTGATCAAAAGGAAACGGATTCTCTCCAGTATTAACTCTTATGTGAATATGATTTTCTCCTCAACTTCACTCAACTCTTCAATCCCTGTTTTCTTCAATCAACTCTAAAATAAAAAAGTAAAAATGGTTAATTTTCAGTAACTCATAAAAAACAGAAAAGGTGAAAGGACAAAATCATGAACCCTGATGTTACAGCTTAATATATACAATTGCATTAAACATTTATAATCTTGATGCATTTCTTTTTTATAAATTATGCGTCCCTGAAACTTTATGAATGAGGTAACTGTTCTTCAAAATAATATTTTATTTGTAAAAAATTATAGGCACAAATCCCATTTTTCTATAGGGAGAGCTATTAAATATGTTTGATCAACTACACAATTATCTAACATAAATGTTATGAAAACAAAAGTCCCAGTTCATTAGGGGTGTAACTGTTCAGATTGGTTGTGGTTCGGTATGGTATGTGCTATGTTCAGGGAAAATATCTAAAAAAATATAAATGCAACATCACAAATGAATACAATAGAGCAGAGATACAAATAAAATAAACGTCTCAGGTTACGAATGTAACCATGGTTCCCTGAGTAGGGAACGAGACACTGCGTCCTCTAGGGGTAGCTATGGGGGAACACCTCGTCGTGACCCGTGTCTGAAGCATACATTGAAAAAACACCAACGAGTTGGCCGGCGACAGCCTCTGATGTCCACTATTGGCGCAACTATAAACAGGCACCGGGATAACACATCATTCACTTCTTCGTCTGAAGCTTGCGTCCGAAGCATGGCAGGGAGCTAGAGGACACAGTGTCTCGTAACCTGAGACGTTCCCTTTCAAGGGAACTTCGAACTGCGTCCTCTAGGGGTCACTATGGGGAACAGTATACCCACGCCGCCATGCTGAGGGGAGTGCAGGCCAGAATCATGGCGAACACTAAGTACCAACTCTACCATTTCCATGGGAGTTGCCCCGGGACGTTTAGACGGCTGTCTGTGACAGTACCCCTTACGGCCAAAGGCCTAAGCTACATACCCAACTTAATTGTTAGGGCCTCGGCCCGGGGTAGAGCTGAAGGCTTGGAATCAGGAAAGATTCCTTTAAAGGGATACGGCTAGGAACCTAACATTTTATACTAAGTCTTGCCTGTCACACAGGAGCTACCGCTTGCTTCCGCAAAAGCTTGCTGAAGGAGCTGTGTCAACAGATCTCCAGTAGCAACACCCTGTTTAGATAGGTATCCGAGCATACATAGGTGGAGTGGCGCCCAAGATGAACGGGGCTTTTACCAACTCAAGAAAGGGCACAAAGCCCTCACCATATAGGATTTTAGAAAGAACGCAGAATACTAGCGTGCGAACTTACCACAGTGTGGATTTCAGAAATTGTGCAAAGACTTCACGTGCACACTTACCATAGCATGGATTTTCAAATACTGTTCTAAGGAAGGGCTCTCGTGGCACTCTGATAGAGCAGCTCATAGATGGAATGGTGCATCTCAAAACAGTATGTTTGAGAGTCATCAACTCGATCTGTGGAAATAATGCTGGAGCGCTCTGGGAAAAACAGTGAACTCAGTCTCATATGAGAGGAGAACTCCGAATCCAGAGTAGCGCGCACATAGGCGACCCTTCTTGGAAAAGGGGAGCGCTGCTAAACTACCACGAGAATCGCCCAAATAGCCCCTCATGTTGAGGGAAGCGATGCTTGAAGTGTAAATGAATACTCACTGGCTGAATGGAGCCCAAGGAACCAAGGTCTAATCATCTCAAGAAAGGGAACGAGGCGGAGCGCGTAACTCTTACCATACAGTATTTCAGAAAGTGCGCAGAGTCTTGCGTGCACACTTACCAATACGTGGATTTTTTAGAAAGTGCGCAAAGTGTTCACGTGCACACTGACCACCATGTGGTTTTCAGAAAGTACACAGAGCTTAGCGTGTGTACCTAAAGGTTCCTAAACATCGCTGAGGCGCTGAACCGCACGGGAGAGGCAAACTCTAATTTTACAAACCTCTAGCGAGGGGAGCATCACCTGAGGCAGCATATACAAGAAGACTTCTGTAACTGCCACCTTCACTTCCCGCTGGATGCGACAGCACCTAAGCGGCCAGGAGACCCCTCAGGGTGACCTGGCTGGACATCCATGAAATTCCATGCAGTGCTGTGCCAGGCCTGATGATCAAGGAGGCTCCCGTAGAAACCTGTGATCTCAGCCACCTAATACCGGAACATGAAGCCAGATGGCTGGTGCTGATGAGTGTTTAGTAAACACTGTAACTGAGCACTGGAAAGGAAACTCACAGAGTTTTAGTAGACACATAACCACCAGCAATTTACACATAAGTATATACAGAAAGGGTTATTTTTATACTCCCACCTCCTGCGCTGGAGCCCCGCTCAAGGGGCGCCTCCTTTTAGTCCGGACCATCAGTAAGGTGGTTGCTATGAACATAAAACCAGCCAAAAACATTATAGGTCCAGCATAGGAGACTGTTATGCGTTAGAGGTTTCCACCTAACCTCAATCAGGTGGAGAGCTGGTGGTTACAGGGGAATTAGGAAGTGACCCACGGTTCCTCTTAGTTAAAAATCCCTAAAGGGAACGAGTAGATACCTTGGTATCACTCTGACTCAGACGAGAACGCTGCCACGTCTGGATCACATCCCTTAGGTTCTGCTTACCTCCTCGTGACCCACGGTTCCTCTTACCGCTGCCCGCAGGTGGGGGAGGAGCGCGCGAGTCGCGACACTAGGCTTCTGTGCCCGTCTTTGATCCTCAGGTCGAGACAGGCCAGGACCCCTATGTTGTTCGGGTTTAGACCTGGACCTTCGTGGAACGAAGGATCTGAAAGCAGCGGAGTGCGCCTTCCATCTCCCTGAACTTCTCGATCACCGTCTCAACGGAAATACCGAAAAGTTCAGAAGGCGAAACCTGAGCATCGAGAAGAAAGCCTTTTCTTTCTTCCCGATGTCTGCCAGGTTCATCCACAGAAGTCTCTCCGCCAACACCATAGTCCTGCGCTTGGCAGAGGCGGCCTGCTTGGTAGCCCGGAGAGAGGCCTGTGGGTGCGGGGCGCAGCTCGGCTACCTGATCAGGCAAAAAGGCCTTCGCCTCTATCCAGGTCTCTTAGCAGATCAGTCTGATATGCTTGAAGCACCACCATCGTGTGTAACAAACCAGACCTGCTGCTGCATATGCCTTGCCATTTAAGCGAGATGTATTTCTTGAAGGGGCTTAGATGGCAAGGAGGGAGATTAAGAGAGGATGTCTCCCCCGCAGAATGAAAGCTCTTTTTACAGGGGGCATCCTCTCATAGCCGTTTACACGCATCGCCTCGATGTCGGCAAAACTCTTATTCCGAAACCGATGGATGTGAGAAGAAAACAGCCTCTTTCATTTTCTTTCGATCTCTGTATGGAGATCAGGCAGAAATGGAAGGCTCACCTGAGCTGGAGGGCTATGGTCGGAAAGATAACGCTCATCGAGGCGCGATTCATAAACTCCAACAGCTCTACATAAGCAGGGCAGGAGAATTGAGAAGGCTCAGCCTCAGCTTCTTCACCATCCTCAATATCTCCTGCTTTTCCTGGGTAAAAACCCAGCAGAGCACTAACCTCAGTATCAGAAAGTGTTAAGATATAACATCATCCTCCCGAGGCTCTCTCTCGTCCACCGCCATTATGACCGCGAAAGGGAAAGTCCCTCTTTAAACCATTCAGACAGATCCACCTGAAATTCTCACGAGCTCATTCTCCTCCGTGCCTCAGCAGCGGCGGGTCCTGAACCGCGGGAAGCAGATGGCTGCCTTTTTTTTTTTCCTCGGAAAGAGTGACGAACGAGAGTGGAGCTTTTTCCTTGAAAAAAATGCTCGCAATGCCACACAGATTGCCTCCTCAAAGACATCGCGTGCATGCTCTTTACCCAAACAAATGACGCAAAGATCGTGTGTGTCATCGGGTGTCAAATAACACCGACACGGATGCACACATTGTCTAAACGCTTGCTAGTAGTCGCCATGATAGACAGAGAAAGAGCGCTCTTACCGGTTCTTTCAGATGCACGCTTCAAACAAAACGGTCAGTTTTGAAGACAAAGAAGAGAATGACGTGTTATCCCGGTGCCTATTTATAGTCGCGCCGGTAGTGATGTCAGAGGCTTTCGCCGGCCAACTCGTTGGTGTTTTTTCAATGTACGCTTCAGACACGGGTCACGATGAGGTGTTCCCGCCATAGCGACCCGTAGAGGACGCATTTCGAAGTTCCCTTGAAAGGGAACTGTTTTTCAGGTGTTTAACAGTAATTTTCAGGCCCAGAAATTTACAAGTAAAGAAATGTAAAATAACAGCATATTTCACTGTATAAGTTAAAGACCAAACCTTGTTAAATTTTCAAAGCTTTTCAATTAAGAGAAGTGAGTGATTTCTTGTCTTTTGTTGTTTAACATTAAAAACAGACAACAGGAATAGACTGCTGTTCCTTTAAGACATAATTAGCAGATCCAGTACTGTTTACGTTCACTTAAGACATGACCAATGATGTTTGCAATGATACTCACAAAGACCGGCATGTTGATATTTTTTTTTTGTGCGTGTTAGTCAGTTCAAACACAAGTGTTGAAATAGAAATCAATTTTGCGGCATGTGCTTTCTAACGAGGGTCTCCGTGTTTGCTTGAATGTTTCAGTTGACCAGGCTTAAAACATGTGCAAATTAGTTTAAACTTTAGTTTAAACGAATGCGTAAATGACTGATCAACTAGTGTGCATACGGCATTCCGTGTTGTTTGTCCACATTTTTTGCTCATTGCTGTTGTAACGTGGGAAGCCAATAGGTCTGTTTTATGTGTTATTTTAAACAAACCATATTCTTACAACGAGTACAGCGATACGCATCATGGGTGGTGTATCGCGGTTTTTCAGTTCGGTTTGAATTAGGGCTGCACAATTAATCTAAATTTAATCGCAATTTAATTAGGCAGAAGCTGTGATTGTCATGCGTATCTTTCAGTGAAGCACAGTTCTGTGATCAGCAGTAAATCTCCATCCAAAGGCCAGAGGTCGCTCTCGCACTGAAAATCCCAATATGCCCCAAAGAAGAAATCCAGGAAATCACTGCAGCTGAATAAACAGAAGATTTAAAGGCTTTAATTGATTCATCGCAACTAATAAACATACAAATACGGCAATATATGGTTTATCTGAGTTCTTATTATTATAATTTTCATCATAATAAAGTACATCTATAATGAAATGCTAATCAACATAGCCATTATCACTGCTAATAATACATGAAATATTGTGTGCCTTAATTATTCTGTTTAAGAAGCCACATCATCTCACAGAAAAATTTATTTCAAACGCTGGACTGACGTGTTTTGAGTAAAAACATGTTATTAAACGTGGTATTTTCACATGCTCTCAAATGGAGCAGCATTTACTACACAGAGCCATAGTTCACTGAGAAGATACGCAAACAACTGTCATTATCACAAACAATTTAGTCGATTTCATAATCAAATCCCTAGTTTGAAAATTGCTACACCCCTACAGTTTATAGAAAGTGTTCCTTATTATTTTATGCTTCATCTAGATTATTCAACAGCTCTTAAAGTGGTGCTATTATGCTTTTTCGATTTTTCAACTTTAGTTAGTCTGTAATGTTGCTGTTTGAGCATAAAGAAGTTACAAAGTTTAAGTCCAATTCAAAAGGAGACATTTAACAGAAATCACTTTTCAAAAACTACAATGAACAACTCGTTTGAACTACAAACACATATTTTCCAGGATTTGTGACATCACAAATATCAACGAATGGGACGAGACCTGGTTGAGCTGCACTAGAGAAGGCAACAAGTGTTATCACTATGTTGGAGACACACTAGCATTCCCAAGGCAGACGAACTTAGAGTATTTACAATCATCCGGGTCTAAATCGCGCTCAAACTGATTTGATTTTGACAAAATATTTACACTGAAGCTCGCAGCAGGCAGCTATGGTAAGGCACAGGCACATTTCCAGACCAAGCAGAGAGTGCTGCCAATCACAACACACACTGGCACAGCTAACCAATCACAGCACATTTCGTATTTCAGAAGTCGGGCTTTCATTTGATACAGGAACTATTCGAGCCGTTCATGCCAGACTGGGGGGAGAGGTGTTGTAATATTGTAAAATATGTGAAAAATAATGTGTTTTTTGAACAACCTTGTATGAGAGCCTGTTCAAGTACACCCCCAAAACAAAATCAAGACCTTGTAAATGAGCATAATGAAAGTGACATTTGCCAGTATGGTAACCCATACTCGGAATTGGTGCTCTGCATTTAACCCATCCAAGTGCACACACACAGCAGTGAAAGGTGAACACACTGTGAACACACACCCGGAGCAGTGGGCAGCTATTCAGCATTATTAATGAAGAATAAACACCAACCTCTTTGCTCTTCAGTGCATTTAATTTTGCATGGTTTGTGGGAGGAGCTTCACTGAACATGAATAGATTCAAGATTCAAGATTTTTATTTGTCACATACACAATTATATAGAGCATATATAACCAGCAGTGAAATGTGAGTCAGGTCTGCTCCATGGACAGTGCAATTATTAAAGAATACAACACAGATGAAAATATACATAAATATAGCTATGAAAGAATTAAATAAAAGTAAACAATAAAGATATAAGAATAAAATATAAAAAAGATGTATACTGTAGAATTAAATATATAGTGGAAAATAATGTGCATGAAAGTAAACTGTAGTCTTAAATATTAAGATACACAGGAATGTACAAGAGGCTAATGTGCAAACAGGTTGACACTTTCAGTATGTCAATGTGAGGTAGTGAATGATGATTATCTTACTGATAAAGTGAATATTTATCAGTATACCTCTGTATACCTCTTATACAGAATACCTCTGTATAAAAGCAGATTTAGGAACATCAACAATAAATCAGGTACTGTTTTTTTTTTATTATTATTTTACTAATTTACACCAAAGTAATAAGGTAAGTGAAACAGATATCCTCCCAATTATATCTTTGAAGAGACCAGAGTCTTAAAAGTACAAAGTGTTGCATCTTTGTAAATCATTGTATTACTATATTAAATAATTCACACATTCTAATAATTTCTGTTTTCAGTCTTTCTATTGTTTCTATACAATATATACATTATATACAATATACATTCCTATCATTTTTTTTCATTCTGCCCTCTGTATTATTAACAAACAAGAAGATATATATATATATATATATATATATATATATATATATATATATATTTCTAAATATATTTCTAAAAATATAGAAAAAATATAATGTTAATTCTTCCGAATATATAACAGTAAGTATCTATCTAAATATGTTTTACTTTTCTGATAGCTAAATTGAGTGCATTAAGTAATTAATTTATGAACATGTTAGTTTTATATGTGCAGTAAGAGTACCACAAAGCAATTTTTTTATGCTTCCAGTGTAGGATATATATATTATAAATCTCTTCATATTTATGCATCTAAAATATCCCACGTGGCTAATTATATGGGGTCAGTATTAATTATTTACAGTAACTGTGCTTTTAAGCATTTAAAGTAACCATAACACGTTTAATCTGCCAAAGGCAATTTTCAGAGAAATAACGTGATAAATAAAATCGCAGCAGCAACACTTGATATCCACTGATCACAACACATTCAGTAACAGCAGCATTATCACTCCAAATATTGAAACAACATTCGCACGAACATACAAAAACACAAAACCTCTCAGCTTTGAAAGCATTCAACGTGTTTTCCTCACAGGCTTGTTGTCTGCTGTTCTAAGATTTTAGGTCCATTTAAGTCAGCAAACACACAAACAGCGCTGTACCCGAAAACAAAACAGCAACGGCCTCGTATACTGTTGTATAAACATACAGTGTGAATTCAATTTTATATTAGTTTAAATAAGCAAAAAACCGTAAACTGCTCACCTCTCCTCAGAAGACTCGACGCTGACTGAGTGAACGCGCGCTAGTGATGACGTCATCGCCGCGAGGCGGGATCAACGGCAATCCGACAGCTGGGCTTGCCATTGATTTCAATGACTGAATCAATCAAATATCGAATTTATTTTTAATTTAACACTTTTATCCACAAATCTTAATAATATAAATTACAATTAATGTGGTATCTCCAATATATTTATTACAATCAAGTCAGATTTTTTTAATAGGCTAATTTATTTAGAAAATAAAACATAAATAAAACGAAATAATAAATAAATAAATATTTTATACGTTGCAAAAAGTGTATAGTGTGTTCAGTCTAAAATTTCGCTCCATTTCTCTGCTGCAATACAAACACTACTGTAAGTAACATTACTGACAACACACAATTAACAATGAAATTAGCACTCGCTATAGTGGTCCAGCCAGCATTTGGCACAATTGGCATGTGTTACTTTTGTGCCCTGGTTTGTATTTTGGGAACACAAACATCTGTCTCAGCTCTGTTTCTTCATTTTCTCTTTATTGGTAGACATTGTGAAGGGCTGGGCTATATGGCCAAAAATATTATCATGATTTTTTTTTTCCCCATATCATATAATATCTGATGTATCCAAATAATCCATGTTGTTTCTGTAGATATTGCATTATATAGTTACTGTGAATTCCTTTGGCAATGGTAACCGGGGTGTGATAAATCTGATGTGGTGACATCAAACAGCAATCTCATGTTTGCCAGACATTACTGTAACTTTCAATTTGACTGTCAGATGAGACCAAAATGAAGGGTGAACAAACCCTTAAAGTAAACAAGGTGGATTTACAGATTTATCTATGGAGGAATTGCAGAGTTACTATTGCTGTTAGTATGTAGCTCATTTTCTGCTTATTATTGAACTTGTTATCTTCAGAAAACATGCAACATGCAAAGGCATTCTTTCTTTCTTTTTTTTTTTTTTTTTTTTTTTTTTTGCGGGTCCAACTTCTTAGATCAGATTTGATCATCATCTATCCCGACAAAAACTACTACATTTTCACTTTATTATTATCATATTTTTCATAGTGCAGAAAAAAACATCAGATTTTAGTAGACTGTCTGCATTGATGAAAAGAAAATATGTAACATGAGGTAAAATTAAAATCAGAATTGGTGAAAGAGAGGCAACAGCAAGGTGATGCACTAACTTCAGTCCTGTCTAATATGGAGAACGGCATTCAGTCATTGTTAATGTCTTCTAATCAGCTGTCTTGGCCATTATTTGACTATGACAGTAAAAAAAAACTGGAACTGTATTCATCTTATCATTCAAGCTGCTGTCATCAAAATATGACTGTATTTTACAGGTAAATGAAAGTGATTGTTCACGCAGGTGTTTTGACCATCAAACCCAGTCTGGTAACGCTGGTCAGACTGGAGCTGCATGAGTTTAAATCTGATGGCAGCAAAGGCTTTTTATTGCAACAAGCTGCTTACACAGTTGAGGCCTCTACCCAATCATTTTAACACTCAAAGACAGAAAAAACATTTCTCTATCATGTGTTCCACAGTTTATTTATGTGTAGTTGAATTGTAGTTAAAGGTTATATTTTTATAGTGCCAATATTTACACGATCACACATGCTTTTATGCTATTTGATTTACACATGAAGTGTACAGCACAAAAAGACTTAGTCAAACATGGGTCTGGATGGTAAAATAAAATACAATAAAATATCTCTTGATTGCTACTGTTCAGTACTCCCCTATGGTTTGACTATATTGAATAGATCTTTTACAGCAGTTTCATTTCTGCTATTTAGTTTCTGTTTTATTAGTTTTTGGTACCTACAACACAAACAAGTGGAGGATGTTCACCTTGATCTCTCCTAGTTATCCTGCTATGTTGCAGTGCTTCAGAATAAAAGTAGTGCTGTATATATACAAATACAACTTGTAAAAAAAAATATTTAGGGGGGATGGTGTGGTCAGTTTCTTTTACGGAGGGGGCGGGTATGTGGGTCCTGTAGCTAATTTTGCATAATGATTACAAAATTTGTCTAATTTTAAAAAAGGTTTTTATTTATTGAAAAATTAGCCTTATTAAATGAGTTATATAAGTGCCTTTGTGCTGAAACCTTGGCTGGTTTAGGCTTGTCATGGATAAATAATTATGACAATAAAACCAAAATAGGCGGCAGCAAGCCCTTGTTTTGATAAATGATTTATTGAATCGTTCAAATCATACGAATCGTTCAAAACAGCTGATTCATTAGAAACAAAACAAGCCTGTGTCCCAATGTGCAAACTATCCATCCAGTGATATTAGTAATTTTCAACACTATTTAGGGCAGACAGGCTGGATAGTATGCACACTGGGCCGCAGGGAAAGTGTCCATCTGAATGGCTCATTGAATCACTGGCTCACTTGATTCGTTCAAAAACTGATTCATTCAAGAAACGAAACACCGTGTTACTATGCACTGTTGTATTAAATTAATAGCACATGTGCCCGCGCATGTAGGCCTACTGATATTCAGAAAAGTACATTGCTTGTGTAATAATTATAAAAACATATAAAGTCATACATGTGTATTTTTTTCTTTAATTGCTTGAATTATAAAACTATTGTACCTGTATTCTAATAGGCTTCTGGACTCTGCTCTCAAGATGTGTTTTTGTTTGGTTTTTGGAAGGTCGATGACTCGTGTCAGCTCTCTTATCATCTCTCAGTCCCTCACAGTTACACATACAGCACAATAACATTATGTCAGCGGAATGTTTTTAAATTCTAATGAAGGAAAAATCACACCTTTTCTGTTGTCTTCTTTTTAAAGCAATTCAAAAGTTGCAACTGAATCATTTTGTGTGAAAAATGAACCGAGTTCTGAATTATCTTAATTAAGTAGATCATTTTAACATTAAATTTGCATGATAAGTTTTACATAATACACATTATTCAAATATACATAATATACATTATCCAAAGGGGATGGCTTTATATATATATATATATATATATATATATATAGAGAGAGAGAGAGAGAGAGAGAGAGAGAGTTTAGAGTCTTTAATATTTTTTAAATGTTTTTGAAAGAACTCTGCATTTATTTGATCAAAAATAGAGTAATATTATAAAAAATATTATTCTAATATTAAATAGCTGTTTTCTATGTAAATATATAGTAAAAAATGATTCCTGTGATCAAAGCTGTATTTTCAGCAGCATCATTACTCCAGTCTTCAGTGTCACATGATACTTCAGAAATCATTCTAATATGCTCAAGAAACATTTCTGATTATTATCAATGTTGAAAACGATTGTGCTGCACAATATATACAGTATGCAAAAATATTAATTAATATTAAGACAGTATGAAAAGAGAGAGACAGTGAGAGAAAATTCCCAAATCAGTTCCTTCTTTTGTATTTTGCTTGCTACTTGATTTAAATGGATGCATGAAAATATCAACATGATTTTCTCCACACTGTAAAATATTTAAAAAAAAAATGAATGACAGCTACCAAACAAAAGATGTACAATCAAAGTAAAATACCCAAATTAAAAAGCTTCTTCAATAATAATCTAAATCCTGATCATTGATCATTATTATGATTAAAACACTTTTTCATTTATTATTATGATCAAATACCTTCACCGTGAAAAGTAAATCTCTTGCAGTTAACAGTTAGCTAGCAATAGCTCACATGCATCAGCTAATGTAACTACAGAATCACCAACTACACAATTAAATGCGTTCAAATAAAGTAACATGCAGAATATTCTCAATGTTTCTTGCTTTTCTCCTGGACCATCAGAGCATTTACAGCACAGCTGTCCTCTTCATTAAACAAACCTGAGAATTACTGTTCAATTACTCTTTAGGAAGAGAGAAAGAGGGAGAAAGAAATGAGGGAGACTGTGAGAGAAAGGGGGAGTAAGAGGAGGCTGGGGACGCTTCCGAAGTTGGAGTTGGATGTTTGACTGAATTCAACAAATCCAGGCGGGTTGCTGCCCGTGAAAGACTTGATCCAGTCCTGAAACTGAGAGACTCTGGCGAACACAGTGGGAAATGTGGGGTCAGCGCATTCCATACCAAAACTTACAATGCCAGACTGAATCCACAGGGAGCCTTTCTTGCTGACCATTGGACCTCCAGAGTCTCCCTGTATTGACAAACATTCAGCATTTATATCTCTGACAGTATACAGCGAACAACTGTTATAGATATAAGTATGCAATAGTGTAGCCCAGTGGTAAATGTAGGCTGGCTATGTATCTGTCAAAATGTTTTTTTCCTGCAGCGACCAGCATACCTTTTACAATCATTTGCAGTGGGAGCGCTGAGCATTTTGCTCAGCTGAGAGTAAAAAAATGTTAAACTTTGGGTAAAATAAAATTTTGAATAAATTAGCTTGTAACTTGTTTAAATTGATGCTATAATAATGGGGTGTGACATCATGATTGAGTACGTTTATATGGACAACAATAATCCAAAATTAACACGATTAAGACAATGCTCTGATTAGAATCTACCATGTAAACAGAGATTTTTGATTACCTTAATCCGGCTGAAGTCATACTCGAATTAAACACAAATCAAATTAAGACGTGGAGTATTCCTATTTTGGTTGCATTATTGAAGTGCAGTTTAGACATGTACACACCTTAATCACACTATTACCGTCATGTAGAACTATTCGCACAAGGCAGCCATCAAAAAACAAAAGAGCATGGGTTCAAGCAAGAAGGCACGTTTTTATCTGTCGTTGTCTGTTTGCATGTATAGCATGACATAAAATTTACTACACTTGAAGCTTTCGTAAAATTAAAAATGAAACACCCAAAACTGTATAGTACTGAAGAGGAACTGTATGTTGATATGTGAAATTGACCCTTTGCAAAAACCCTCCCTCCTTTATTACTGTTGCTATGTCCGACAGGCCATGCCACTCTCACACACCCCTTACGAAAAAGAAGTTTAATCAAGTGTGCTATTAGTATGCTTCTTTTAAACTAAAAATAGGAAAGTATGCTTTTAGTTTACTTTTTATGTACTTCTCAGAAATATACTTAAAATGACATACTTGTCTTATACTTACAAAAAGTCTAAATATATTTGAGCTATACTTGTGCTCCTAGAATCTGTGTTTTCATTGTTATATGGTAGAGGGCGCTAGTACACATCTTCTGTACGGAATTTCCAAAAAAAAAACACAAGTGAAGAAGAAGAAGAAACAACAGATGCTAACACATGTAATCTAACACGATCATCTGACATGAAACAGCATCAAAACTGTAACGTTATGGAATAAAATGTCGACCGATGAAGAGGTAATAATTACAGTCAAGCTTTGGGGTGTTGATCGACTCCATGTTTTGATTTTCATTCTGAATCCAATTCATAGCCTTTTTTCAGCTTTTTTTTCAAAATGTTATTTCTTTATTTTTTATGAAACTTACCCACATTAAAGTGTTTACAAAAGAATGCATGAAGCTAGAATAAAATGTTCTTTCTTTGAATGTTTTGTATGTTCAGATATTCATATAACAAAATATATACAAATTAAAACCTAAATAGGGACATAGTAGTATACTTAAAGTATGATGTAAAGTTCACTTAAAGAAAACTTATGAGTATACTTGCAGTATAAAACTACTAAACTAGTAGTTTACCGAGACTATACTTAAAGGTGTACATAGTATTTAATTAGTAAACTATCAGTATACCTATAAGTTCACTTTTAGTATAATTGCAGTACAAACTACAAACATAGAGGTAAACTAGTTGTGTACTCAAAGTTTGCAACTGTTATATTTAAAGTATATTTAAAAGTATACTTTTATATACTAGAAAGTGGGCCAATTTAGTCCCAATGAGTATTAAAACAGTACACTTAAAAGTATACTACTAGAACACTGATATTTGTATACTTGCTACATAAAGTATACTTAAAAATATACTTGAACTTTACTTAAGTATACTTAATAAAATAAACTTGAAGTATACTACTTTTTGGTAAGAGACACTACACATGTTCTCACACAGAGAAAAATACATCGCGGAGCAAAGAGGAAACTGACAACAAGTCAGAGCAGGTTATTTCTGGTATGCAACAAAGTCTTATTAAAATGTTGTCATTTTTTAAAAGAAATTCATACAGTAAATACCGTTTTGTGGCTCTTTAATGTGTCATTTCAGATCGCTGTAGCGCCTCAGTTCAAGCGGCACATGAACCGATCGTCTTTTCATATTTCCTTAAAGCACGAAATATACATGAACATTAGAACGTATTTTATTTCAACCATGGAAAGACGTCAATACACACAATTTTAAGTCCACCAAAGTTAACCTACTCTCCTGTCCTGTCTGATTTGTTGGTTGTACAAAATGCGTTATGATTGGTCAGATCCCCTGTCAATCAAGCTCTTTGTGAAGGAGGAACATCAGATGGTGTCACGTGGGAATGTGACGTGTGCCACTAATCGATCTATGTACTATAACATATAAAACAGGAACATGAAAGAAATATTCTAAAAGCAACTCATGTAAACACCTTAAACCTAATATTGTCTTATTCAGAATAAGGTAAATAATTCATCAGCACAATTTGCTTGGATTATTAGCGAAGTGTGCGCTCTGAAGGAGGCATTTGTTGTTGCAAATAAATATACTTTTTTAATAGTTCTTTTCAAATTAATTGTGTTTTGTGTTATATCAATAATTGTAATTGTTTACCAGATTGGTGCTGGTTGTGGTCGATGACGCTCGTTAAGTATGAGCAGGTCAGTGATATGTCTCCATCAGTCACAGACACTGCGATATTTTTGCCACATTTTCTTATAGTGTGAGCAATGCAACATCAATGGTGCACTGCTCTAATGGTATCATAAACCTTAATGTACATGAACGCAAGAAGACCGTTTGATCATCACTGTTTTATACTGTTAAACTAATAATATAAAAAAATATATTTTTAAAATCTAAATAAATGGCCTTTGCACCATACTTAACATTTGGATATTATTTACTATCAGTTTTCTTCTGAACAGACATGGAAAACCACTCTGCGTGTATTCTGTATTTTTGTCTCATCTTTTTTTCTGCACATATGATTGGACCGCGAGCATGAGTGTCTCTTTAAAGTCTTGCTTGAATTCATGTGAGAACGTGTTTTTTTTTTGTTGTTCATCGGGTTGCCGCTTGGCCAGAGATAGCTTGAGCACCTAATCGGTGTTGTGTTGTGTAGTACGAGTGCTGCTAAAACAAGAAGTTGACAGATGACTAGAAAACTTGTTGTGTAGTATGAGCATCATGCTGGTTCGTAGTCTTGTAGTTTGAGTTTGCCCAATCTAGCAAGTGGCACCAAGTGGTAATCAGTCTGATTTTTCATATTCAGATTAGACACTATGTTTTTATGTAACTGACTTTAGAAAAGTTATGAAGAGTCTTGCAAAAAATATTAGATGACTAAGCCGTTTAAGCAACAGGTTACAGGTATTGTATCAGCAATCAGTCGTAGAGTACAAGTTCATGATCAGTGCAGTGAACACGGGGCTTGATTAAGACTGACAGTGTAAAGTTTGGAGGTGACAAATCGCAAATTGATTTGGATTAAAAAGGGTTCAAATGACTGACTGATATCTTACCTGACATGCACCTTTTCCTCCTTGATTTAACAATCCAGCACAAATCATATTGCTTGTGATGCTTATGTTGGCCCCTCCATAAGCATTAGCACAGGCACTGTTATTCACAACTGGTATCATCACCTCCTGCAGTGTGTCAGGAAGCTGGGTGCCTGTGACACAGATCAGAGGACAGATTTTCTGGCTTTTAAAAAACATTTCTAGGTAAACTGTTGAGGTTTACAGTGATGTTTGCATTCAGTTAACTGGCAAGCAAATGTTCATTTACCATTAGGTTGTAGTCTTCCCCATCCAGTGACCCAGCTCTCCGTACCTCCACCAAATACACTCGCAGCCGCTGCCAGACAGACCGGCTTAATGTAATCAGAGAAAGTCACGGAGGAGGAGAGCTGGATCAGTGCTATGTCATTGTCAAGATTAGAAATGGTAAAGTTAGGATGGTTGATGTTTCGACTCGCTGTCCTGTTTGTCTCATAAGGGTTTGAGCCGGACTGGTTCAGACGCCCAAAGTACATCACAATGTAAGATGCATTGAACCTGCAAATAGAGAAAGTCTGCTTTAATCCCACTATTATCAATCTACAAATGTATCTTAAGCTTTATTTAAGCTTTCAACATATACCACTGGAAGCAGTGCGCTGCAGATAACACCCAGTCTTTATTGATGAGAGTCCCGCCACAGAAATGGCCGTAGTCCGTGCCCAGAAAGGTGAAATGAATGCTGACCTGCCACGGCCAAACACCTGCCTTCGCATTCTCCCCTCCAACAATCCTGTTACTGAGAGGGGCTCGACCACATACTGATGAGAGAAAGCATGATTTCTTCTTAAAGTGCCTCACAGACACAGAAGACACATCTATGAGTTTTGTTATCTTTATGACAACTTACCATCTAACTGGCAGAGTGAACCTGTGTGAAAAGACAAAGATAAAGTACTAAATAGAGTCATCCAGACAGAGCTGATAAACTGGTTTGTGTCGCTCACCTGTGCATCAGTGCTGGTGCATAATAGCATGAAAACATGAAGTACAAAAAAATAATAATAATGTGCTTGAATTTTAGCCAAAATACCTGTAAAATGATTTTATATTCATGAAGTGAATAAATTAACTGACCTAAATCAGTTTAGTTTTACATGCAGTGTGTTTGTGAATGAGATACTTCTGTTTCTCTATAAAGTTATTTCTTAGTTTTATGCCCATAAACATTTAGTGAGCGGTACTGAATATAAAATAATTGCATGCATGCCTTTTTGTGTGTTTTCAAACATGTGAGTAGTTGCTCAAGAATTTTACAGTATATTACAGTGTTTTACTGTATTTTACAGTAGCCTACATTAGAGGTATTTTAAACTTTTATTTTATAAAAGTTTGGACACTGTTTATACTTTATAATTATCACTATTTTCCACATGTTGGGATAATATTAAAGTCATTAAACCTATAACTAACATAACTAAAATAATCTGATTTATGTAGTGACCAAAATATTAAACAAATCAAAACTATCTTTTATCTTCTTCAAATTCACTCAACTACATCCTGATTCTTGACCTCCTGGAATATACATGAAGTTAACTCATCCATTAAAATACATAAATTATTTATTTATAAAGACGTTCATACAAATGCAGAATTTGTGTTTATGTACAAAACCAATTTCAAGCATTTTACCGTAAATCTTCAGATCCAAAAGTTTTTACAGTCATGAGAAACATGAGAAAACGTTTAAGTGTGTTTAGAAAGGTTCTTACTGTAGGAATTGAATGGCTTGTCAGTTAATAAACAGCTGAAACAAACATTATTAAATGTACATCTAATTTTGTTATGTTAGATTTTTTGGAAGCTCTCACCTGTTATGTAGAGAAGTGTGACTGCAGCAACACTCAAAGCACTGCTGAACTTCATCATTATTATTCTGCTCTGTGTTTCTTGACTGTCAGCTTTCTGATGAGATGGAAAACAAGAACCACTACCTTTATCAAGAGTTCTCTGTCTCCGCCCCACCACTACGTTTATCTCATTTTCAGAAAAAATAAAAAAATCTTATCCTGAGCATTTCATAGGCATCTTTTGTGGATGCGGGTGGGATGTTATCGCCACTTTTTAAGAAAGTTGATGTCTTCCCCACAACTTTTGCCTTTGAAAAAAGAGCATGCAGAAGCATGAACTACGCAGAAGAAAAAAAAAAAAAAAAAAAAAAAAAAACCTTGCCAATCCATCATTCTTCATCATTTAATTCACACATGCATCATGAAATACATACAAGGCATGTACATTCTATCCACCATCCATCTCCATATTTAGCACCAGTATATGGAAATGTGGATTAAACATATAAAACATTTCTGTGAATGTAACATTTCTGGGAAAAAAAAAATATATATATATATATTTCAATTTAATTTAATGTAATTATTATTATTATTATTTAAAGTTTCATAAATACCAACATCTGCTTCATGCTTGAAGTAGTGAAATTGTTTATAATTCAACTGTTTTCACTTAATTTGGATATTGTTATAAAAGAACATTGACTAATATGAAATCTTGAAACATCACAAGTTCATTATTTTATTCAGTATATTCATATGGGAACATAAAAATGTGCTGCAGTGCAGTTAATGAGAAAATGTCCATGATGACTGAACTTGAAAAAAAAAAAAAAAAATTTAAATTTAAAGACCCAAGATCAGATGCTATGCACTGACGTTGTATTGCACGGTTTCTGAGAGAGTTGATGGTGTTTTATCTAATCAGAGAAAAGGTCTGCATGTACTTTCATCGCTCTAAGCTACTTACAAAGGCACCTGAAAATGGCCAGAAATGTGAGAAAACCAGTATGTGTAGTCAATCCTATTCATATGTATAATAGCAGAACAATCAGACATCTTTAAAGATTCTTCTGTTAACAGCATTTCAGGTCTGGAGGCATGCAGAGACATTAAAGACAGCAACAATGAACTACATTACAAAGTCAAGTTGTCACTTTTATTTAAACAGCGGATTTATACAATAGAGAATGTCAAAGCAGCTTTTAAGTGTTAAACAGGAAAATCATGGTTGTTTCCCACATCTTCCTGTGGGGAAAAAATAACATTGGGGAACACTGTCAGAAATGTTTCTTTAAGGATAATCTTATATGTGGCTTGAGTTATGTGTCCTTTACAAAAACAGATCTGCCAATTTTAAAAGCAGATGTCAAATAGACATCTCCGTGATGTAAGTGTGCTATCAGAAATAAAATACACACTGTTGAGTCAAACAGTATATATTTGTTTTTAAGATTTTTTTATTCATTGGTGTTTATCAAATAACACCATATACTTAAATGGGCCATATTTTTGTTATTCAAACATTTGCTTACACATTATGATTTTAATGATAATTAGGTTTTAAATCGTGGTAAAAAGCCTGGAAACCCTGAATTTTACTTATGCTTCTCCAACAACATAGTAAAGTCATGTTTATTGCTATAGAGCTTTATACAATACAATGATTCAAATGCATTGAAAGCAGCTTTACACATACAAAACAAATCTACAAAATACAATATAGTGTCATTATTCAGATCAATTTAAATAGTTTCAAATGAAGTGGAAGTAAACTAAGGTGGTGTGATAGAAATCCTTCACTTGCTCTTGTAAATCATTTCTCAGTCTCTACTGACTGTGTGTACTCTCTGCATTACTGATCCTGTTACCAGACATGTTTCCTTTGTGCCGCTCAATCAGACCATGTTGGACACAGTTTCAGTGTAAATATCATCTGACAACAAGGCAGACAAATTGACACTGAGCAATTGTTTTATGGCAGCTACCACTTAAAAGTATATATATATTTTTTTAAAGTTTCGATTGAAGTTGAAGATTCAGTTGAAGCTGAATTGTCCTGTTATTTTCTGTAATTCTTACTATTTGCTGTTATTTCTGTTAATGTTTTGTTACTGTTTTTGTGATTTAGAGATCTAAATCTGTTTGTTGACTGTTTGTTAAGGTTCATAGGCTGATTCTTGATGTTTGTGAACATTGTGAACAAAAATGTCCTTCATAACACCTGATTGTTCTAACACACTGTGTGGTGGTAACAATATTAATGTATATCAGTAATAAATAACACAATCAATATTACACAACACACAAGATAATAAAATCAAACCACTCCACTATATTATTTTTATTTTATTTCCATAACAAATAACAAATATATAAATTATAAACACAATTAATAAGAGCTTCTGTAGACATCTGACAGAAATAAAGTCAATCTGATCAGTAATAAGTGAAGCTGGTGAGGCTGTTTGAGGAGTTTTTTATTCAGATCTTGAAAGATTTAATGTCTTTTATCTTCAGTTGATTTCATCACTTCATGGTTTTACTCACTGTTGTTTCACATTAAATGTGCACATTAAGTGATTTTTGCCAAACGATGCTGATATTTGAAAGCACCAAACAAACATGCTCATAACCAAAGAGCACTAACATTGTATTGCACTGTTTATGAGACAGTTCATGGTGTTTTATCTAATCAGAGAAAATACCTGCACGTACTTTCAGTATTCTAACCTACTGTACTTACAAATGCACCTGAATATGGCCAAAAATGTGAGAAAACCAGTATGTACAGTCAACCCTAGCACATAGCACCCATATTTTAAAAACTCCGTCTCTTCCCCGGCAGCGACGGTGGTAGATCTGCCATGTCTACCGGCCGCAGCATATTAAAGCACAATGTTGTGTGTAAAAGTTGTGTGAAAAAGCAAAATTAACGTAACTCACCTATCAAGAAGAAACAAAGCAATCTCTGTATCCGATTCCCTTCCACTCCTTGAGTTTCTCCACTGATGGAACGCTGCTCCAGCATTTACGTGGTCCTTTCTCTTGAACCCAATTCTTTTAATGTGTTGTTCCTCCAAAATTTTCCACTTTTTTTAATCTGCTATCTCTCGCTATCTACAGTCATGGCCAAAAATATCAGCACCCTTGGTAAATATGGTCAAAAAAGGCTGTGAAAATGTATCTTCATTGTTAATCCTTTTGATCTTTTATTTAAAAAAATTCACAAAAATCTAACCTTTCATTTGATGGGTGGCGGGGGGAGTATCATCATGAAATAAATGGGTTTTTTTTTCTAATACACATTGGCCACAATTAACGGCACCCTTTTATTCAATACTTTTTGAAACCTCCATTTGCCTGTTTAACAGGTCTAAATTTTTTGCTATAATGCCTGCTGAGGTTAGAGAACACCTGACAAGAGATCAGAGACCATTCCTTCATCCAGAATCACTCCAGACCCTTTAGATTCCCAGCTCCATGTTGGTGCTTCTTCTCTTCAGTCCTCTACACTCATAGTCTATAGGGTGCAGGTTAGTGAACTGAAATGGCCATAGCAGAAGCTTGGTTTTGTGCTCAGTAACCCATTTCTGTGTTGTTTTTAAGGTTTATGTTTGGATTATACGGTTGAAAGGTCCAAACGTGGCCCATTATAAGATTTCTAACAGAGTCAGCCACTTACTGATTTTTTATCTGTTGGTATTTGATAGAATCCATGATGCCATGTGTCTAAACATGATGTCCAGGACCTCCAGCAGAAATATAGGCCCACAACATCAAAAATACTGCAGTATATTACATTGTACACATGGGGTACTTTTTTTCTCTCTGTTCACCAATCCCATCTTTGAGTGTTTGCTGCTAAAAACTATTTTTTTTAGTTTCATCTGATCATAGAAGCCATTCCCATTTGTAGTTCCAGTCGTGTCTGATAACTGAATATGCTTGTTTTTGGATGAACAAGGGTAATTTTTCTTGAAACCCTCCTAAACAACATGTGGTGATGTAGGTGCTGTTTGACAATTTTTTTAAGGTTTTCTGGCTCCTAGACTCAACTATTTTCTGCAGTTCTCCAGCTGTGGTCCTTGAGAGTCTTTGGCCACTCAAACTCTCCTTCTCACCATGCATTAGGACGATATAGAAACACGTCCTTTTCCAGGCAGATTCGTAACATTTAATATTGATTGTAAATTCTTTATTATTGCCCTGATGGTGGAAATGGGGAATTTTCATTGCTCAAGCTTTTTTCTTAAAGCCACTTTACTAATTTGTGAAGCTCAATTATCTTTTGCTGCACATCAGAAATATATTCTTTTGTTTTTCTCATTGTGATGGATGATTAGGGGAATTTGGGCTTTGTTTTCCCTCCTGTTTACATTTCTGTGAAACAGGAAACCATTGCTGGATAATTTCATCTTCATCATCACCCTGGAGTGCTCAAAATTGTGAACATGAATGGGAATATACTTCAGAGATATTTTACTCATAAGAATTTCTAGAGGTGCCAATAATTGTGTTCAACGTGTAGTTGAGAAAAACATTTATTTCATAATGATATTTCCCCCCATTTTAAATTATTATTATCCAATGAAAGGTTAAATCTGTGTTTGTTTGTTTTTTTAATAAAAGATCAAAAGGATTAACAACACAGATTAATTTCCACAGCCACCTTTGATCATATTTACCAAGGGTGCCAATATTTTTGGCCATGACTGTATAGTCGATCAGCTAATCCATCTTGTTCACTCACTGAGTGCTCTCTTCTAGCCGGTATTCGGTAATGCGATATAGGCTATCATGATAAAGAATGAGTGAGTGAAGTGACCTGTGGTGTCTTATACTCGGAATTTGTTAAAATGCACTGTTGGACCACAACCTCGTGCAGTGTGAATGCTAATCCGATAACATGAGCGAAGAAAAAATATGCACCACATACGCACTGCAAACGGAGTTAGGCCTGTTTTTTGTATGCACCCATATCGGATTGTACACACCCGTTATCAGATTAGTGTTCACACTGCACAAGGTTGTGGTCTGGCAGTGCGTTCAGGAGCCATGCATCTGCAACAGAGCAGAGATCGTTTACGCACCAAGACTATTTTTGCTGTGCTGCACGTGCTGAATTAAAGTGACAGTGCGTTGTTCGCGGTAAAAATGAACATAGATGGACACAGAAATGTAGTAATTTCACAATAAATTACTATAATTATAAAAGTCTTCTGTGTTTCACAATAAACATGGCTTTTTGGCTAGATTTAAAACAAGGGAAAGTGTACTTTTAGATAAACAATGCAACATAATAGATGCACTTGTGGTGGTAGAAAAACTTCTTTATGTTCTTTAAGACCTGCGGGATTGCTTTTAATAAAGATTTAAATGCAAAAGAAAAGGCACTAGAGTCAGCTGTTTCTGTCAGTGGTGAGATTTAATTTAAAATGTTTGTGATAGCTTTAATGTAAGAAAAGTAGGCTGTATACTGTGTTTAAATGTGTTTCCACTTGCTTGAGCAACTTATTATACAAACCTAGCAGTCAAATGCATGAATAATATGTTGTTTATTGTAGGGGTGGGAATCACCAGAGGCCTCACAATATGATATTATCATGATACTTGTGTCACGAAACAATATTATTGCGATATTACAGTGCAACTTGAACTTTTACAAAAAAAGTTGTTCAGCAATTGGGGCATTTGAAAGTAAATAACTGTTAAATTTAAATTAAATTAAATTAAAAATGTAGTCTTACATCTAGGGATCCACCAAATGAAAATTCTGGGCTGAAAAGGAAACTGAAAATTCTGGATGCACTTGGCTGAAAACCGAAAATGCTTTGTAATAATAATTTGTCATTTTATTAAATAATATAAAGTTATTTTGTAAGACTTTTTAAATTTAACTCAGTTTTAATGATACTGAATTAAAAAAACATTGGTTAACAACTTTAGTAAACAAACTAACAATTTATTACTCTTAGTTCATGTTCATTATTAAAATCAACAGTTGTACTAGTTAACAGTTAATGCACTCTGAACTTAATATGAACTATCAATGAACAACTGTATTCTCATTAACTAACATTAAGAAAGATTTAAAAAATACTGTAATAAATGTATTGTTCATTGTTCGTTCATGTTAGTTAATACATTGACATTAATGGAACCTTACTGTAAAGTGTTACCTTAATATTAAATATCAATATATTATTTTTTATTCACTTCAGTGTAACAGAATCAGATATAAGTTGTTGGATTTTTATTTTTTTTTGACTAATTATCCAAATAGTTATAGTCCTACAAAACTATTAGTATCAGAGCAGCATAGAATAGCATCATTGATGGTAGCATCATTTTACCAAGTCAAGTCAAGTCACCTTTATTTATATAGCGCTTTAAACAAAAAAGATTGCATCAAAGCAACTGAACAACATTACAAAACAGTTTGTCAATAATGCAAAATGACAGTTAAAGGCAGTTCATCATTGAATTCAGTGATGTCGTCATCTCAGTTCAGTTTAAATAGTATCTGTGCAATAATTTACAATCAAGTCAACGATATCGCTGTAAATGAAGTGTCCCCAACTAAGCAAGCCAGAGGCGACAGCGGCAAGGAACCAAAACTCCATCGGTGACAGATTGGAGTAAAAACCTTGGGAGAAACCAGGCTCAGTTGGGGGGCCAGTTCTCCTCTGACCAGACGAAACAAGCAGTTCAATTCCAGGCTGCAGCAAAGTCAGGTTGTGCAGAAGAATCATCAGTTTCCTGTGGTCTTGTCCCGGTGGTCATCTGAGACAAGGTCTTTACAGGGGATCTGTCTCTGGGGCTCATCTAGTTGTCCTGGTCTCCGCTGTCTTTCAGGGCTGTAGAGGTCCTTTCTAGGTGCTGATCCACCGTCTGGGCTGGATTCGTACTGGATCCGGGTGGCTGCAGTGACACTCTGGTCTGGATACAGACTGGATCTGGTGGCCACGGTGACCTCGGAACAAGAGAGAAACAGACAAATATTAGCATAGATGCCATTCTTCTAATGATGTAGAAGGTACACGTTATGTGAAGTGTTTCCGGTTCCGGTTTACCTTATTAATGCAGCCTAAAAACTCCTTTAACGGATTTGGATATTAGAAGCATATTAGTGTGTTATGTGTAAACCAGGTTAAAGAGATGGGTCTTTAATCTAGATTTAAACTGCAAGAGTGTGTCTGCCTGTGTAAAGGGGGTTCCCTTTGTTGTCTTGCCAAAAAGGGGGTTCCCCAAGGTTGCTGATTGGCTGGAAGTTCAGTAGTCGTTGAAGTGAAGTCTTGGGAAGAGTTGTGGGCTGGTTGAAGTTTTGAGATGGGTACTCAAGGTTGAAATCTGAGACACGGCGTTACAAAACTTAACTCAGAACGTGAAACTCTTAATGGAAAAGAAAAGAAACTAAAGTAAAAGAATAGAAGTGAAGTTTGACGAGACTAGGTGGTGTTTCTTCTCATCGTGGCTAAGTAGCAGCAGGCGTGCAGGCCAAAGCATGCTGGAACAGCGCTCAAAGAACACAAAATGTAATGGCAAAAAGCATAGCTAAAAGCAATGACTAAAAGCCAAAACTAAAAGCAGGTATGACTAAAAGCAAAAGCTGAAAGCATGGCTACAAGCCATGACCAAAAATCTAAAGCGCTAAAAGGCTAAAACCAAAATTTAATGGTGCCCTGAGTATTTAAACTGGGCTTTGGGACACCTCCCAAATGGTGTCTTAACCAATTAGATATTGTCTTTGCTCGGAGCGTTGCATATTTCTCCTCCCCATTCATATCAGTTGTCTTATCAGTCACATTGTCCAAATTTTCCCATTCTTGCAGAGTATAATTTTGCACATGATTCCTATAACAAGAATAGCATACATTTGACAAAGAATTGACTGGCAGAAACGTTTCAAGCTAGATTTAAACACACATACTTAACATGAATATGAATCCTTAAGCTATTTAAAAGTTATTAAAAAGACATACACAATAAGTGATTATAAACATGAGTCAAATGTGTGGGTTACATATAGGATATGGAGTTAAGCAATGGACTGATATTGGTTTATAAGTCTTTTTGAGTTCATTTTGGTGCATCTACATCTGTAAAAGACATAAGGACATATTCTGTGGAGACCAGAGGTTAAAAGATCTCCTAAAGGAATTTCAGTCTGGTTCTTTTCTTCTAGGTGGGGGGGAAGTCAATACAAATAGTCCGTGCTGCTTCTGCACCGCATACGTAATGCACATGGACCGCATACACAGTGCAGACGGAGTATGTGTGTAACAGGTGTAATGTGAACCTGGTGTTATGTGTGTGCGCTGCAAGTGTGCATGAGCGCACCATCTCCAGAAGAGCGTGCGAGCGCTGAATGGTTTAAACACGGGCAAGGATTAAAAAGAAATGCAATTTATAAACTGTAGTGACGATGCAACACTGTCTCAATTGTGCAAGTGACAATTCCTGTGGTAACTGTGCAGCATGAAGCTCTCTTATAATGCAGACCAGTGGTGTAGTCTACGTGTTATGCAGGTAAACACCGTATACCCACTAGGTAAGGTCAAGGATTTCAAGCAGATCGGAGATCGGTCCACTGGTTAGTCAAGTTTTTCTGTCCCATCACACAAAGTCACATGACTTTTTTGATGCACATGGTGAAATTTATTCTGTAAATGTGTTTCCAATCGTAGTTTATGCACATTTTTTCTCATCGGATAAAAAAAATGATCTTACTCAATTGTGCGCATAAGTTTTTTATCCATATTTGTAGAATTTATGCGCATCTTGGCATTTCCATCCAGCGTATTTATGTAATATTCAAAAATCCACATTAAAATAAGTGGATGGAAACATATAGTGACAGATCAGTTAACTATCCCGAAACATCTTTCACACTGGCTACTGGACATACATTTACATTTAATCATTTAGCAGACACTTTTATCCAAAGTGACTTCCAAATGTGAATAATAGAAGCAATCAGACCAACGAGAGAACAACAACAGTATACAAGTGCCATGACAAGTCTCAGTTAGTCTAGCACAGAACCCGTAGCAAGGTTTTTTTTTTTTTTTTCTCCAAGAATAGGATAGACAAGAAAAGGTAAGTGCTAGTATTAGTTGGTCAAGTGTTGGTGAAAAAGATGAGCCTTTAGATGTTTTTTGAAAATGAGTATCGGAATGGATGTTCGAATTACGATTGGGAGGTCATTCCACCAGCTGGGCACAGTCCAGGAAAAGGTCAGTGAGAGTGATTTTTGAACCTCTTTGGGATGGCACCCACAAGGCGCCGTTCACTTGCAGAATGCAAGCTTTTGGAGGGCGCATAAGTTTGAACTAGTGAGTTTAGGTATATTGGTGCCGTGCCACTGGTCGTCTTGTAGGCAAGCATTAGTACCTTGAATTTGATGCGAGCTGCTACTGGTAGCCTGTGTAACCTGATGAGGAGAGGTGTAACGTGAGCTTTTTTAGGCTCATTGAAGACACCCTTGCTGCTGCATTCTGAATCAGTTGTAGAAGCTTGATAGTACATGCAGGAAGGCCCGCCAGGAGAGCATTACAATAGTCCAGTCTGGAGAGAACAAGAGCTTGGACAAGAAGTTGGGTAGCTTGCTCTGGCAGGAAGGGTCTGATCTTCCTAATGTTGTATAAGGCAAATCTGCAGGACCGGGTCGTTGAACCAATATGGTCTGTGAAGCTTAACTGATGATCCATCACAACTCCTACAGTAGGTTTCTGGCTGTCCTGGAATGAGATATGGTTGACGAACCCAGCTGTATAGAGTAGTTGTGATGTAACGATGGGTAAGCTGGGACCACCAGCAGTTCTGTCTTAGTAAGGTTGAGCTGAAGGTGATGGTCATTCATCCAGCTAGAAATGTCACTCAGACAGGCTGCAATGGAAGCAGCTACTGTCGGATCATCTGGTTGGAATGAGAAGTAGAGTTGAGTGTCATCAGCATAGCAGTGATAGGAAAAGCAATGCTTCTGAATGACAGATCTTAATGACGTCATGTAGATGGAGAAGAGAAGTGGTCCAAGTACTGAGCCTTGAGAAACCCCAGTAGCAAATAGTTGTGGCTTAGAAACCTCACCCTCCAAGACACCCCTGAAGGATCTATCTGATAGGGTAGGACTTGTTCACTAGAGTGCGGTTCCAGAGATGCCCATCTTTCTGAGGGTGGACAGTAGAATCTGGTGATTAACTGTGTCAAAAGCAGCAGACAGATCCAGCAAGATGAGTACCGAAGATTTGGAAGCTGCTCTTGCCAGTCGCAGGGTTTCAGTAGCCGAGAGCACGGCAGTCTCAGTTGACTGGCCGCTTTTGAAGCCAGACTGGTTGCTGTCCAGGAAGTTGTTCTGTACAAGATACATAGAGGGTTGGTTGAACACAACTCGCTCAAGTGTCTTTGCAATGAATGGAAGAAGGGATGGATAGAAGCAATCAGACCAGAACATATACTGTACAAGTCTCAGTTAGTCTAGCACAGAACCTGTAGCAAGGTTTTTTTTTGTTTTTTTTTTCTCTCAAAGAATAGGATAGACATAGGATAGACTTAGAAACTTCAGCCCTCCAAGACACCCTGAAGGATCTATCTGAGAGGTATCTGCTGTCTGTAGTTTTCTATAAGTGCTGGATAATTAAAAGACTTAATCATAAGCAGTTACCCTAACCTACCCAAATTCAAATGCTAAGGGAACTGTACCAGAGTGAAGAGAGGTGTTGATAATATGAGTAAGTGAAGGTATTACTGAAGAAGAAATCACTTGAAGTATGTGAGTGGGAATAGGATCAAGTGGACAAGTAGTAGGATGACTGGATAGGATAAGTTTGGAAACGTCCATCTCTGAGAGTGGAGAGAAGGAGAAGAAGAAGTGTCCATTAGTCGTTATGAAGTTATCATCCGTCTGCGGTGTGGAGAATTGGTCACTGATGGCTCTTGTCTTATTTGTGAAGAAAACTGCAAAGTCGTCAGCTGTAAGAGTCGATGAAGGAGGTGGTGGAGGCGGACTAAGAAGAGAAGATAAAGTTTTGAAAAGTGTGCGAGAGTCAGAAAAGTTGTTAATTTTGTTGTGGTAGTATGATGTTTTAGCAGTGAAGACATTTGCAGAGAAGGAAGAGAGGAGAGACTGATACACACTGAGGCGGTAGAGTTTCTTGATTTATGCCATTTCCTTTCTGCAGCCCTGAGTTTAGAGCGATGTTCACAGAGAACATCGGACAGCCAGGGAGCAGATGGGGTGGTGCGTGCTGGTCTGGATGACAGTGGGCAAAAGTTGTCCAAGCAAGAGGTCAGAGTGGAGCAAAGAGTGTCAGTAGCTCTGTTCGTGTCCAGAGCTGAAAACTGAGCGAGTGAAGGAAGTGAGGATGAAACCACAGAGGATAGGCGAGATGGAAAGAGTGAGCGTAGGTTCCGTCGAAAGGTGACCTGCGCTGGAGCGTGTGCCGCTTCAGGAGTAAGTGCGAGGTTAGCAGTTATGAGGAAGTGGTCTGAGGTGTGCAGTGGAGCAACTAAAGTCTTGTCCATGGAGCAACAGCGCATGTAGATGAGGTCCAGTTGGTTGCCTGATTTGTGAGTCGCTGTAGTAAACGCTCGCTTGAGATCAAATGAGGCGAGCAAAGTGTTGAAGTCAGCAGCCTGGGGTTTATCTAGGTGGATGCTGAAGTCACCAAACAGTACCAGAGGAGTACCATCCTCAGGAAAGTTTGATAGTAACACATCCAACTCCTCCAAGAAGTTTCACAGTTGACCTGGGGGAAAACAAACAAAAACAAAATTTAAACAAACAGGGTTATATATATTGAATGCAATTCAAACAAACATCCATTTCATATAAGAAAAGCAGATAAGGAGACCATTGCCTTGTCTATGTCCTTGCTCGGTGGAGTCGCGCAGGTAGAGTCGATGGTCTTTACACTCGTCGGTCTTCACGCGAGGGCTGCCGCGACCGCAGCCATGGTGAAACTAAACACTTTTATATTTGCCTGAGTACCTGTTATTGAAGTCAGCTGGCCATGCCTTACTATTTAGCAGACCCACGAGAGTCCCACGATAGGCAAACGTGAGAACAAAAGCCACTTCAGCACGTATTTACCACGTTAAAAAACACAGTAAATGAAACAAAGTTTCCTAGCAACGATGACCCACGCTGTAGTCTTATGAGAAAACAAGGCAAAACACTTACAAACTGCTGTCCTTTTCTGTTGCTCGACTGTTTCTTCTGATAGTTACAAGCTGACCTGGTCATGATCAAATATGTTAGCTTTGCTTGGCAGCATAAAATAAATGTATGCAATTGTTTGTATATTTAACTGATTGAAAACGAAAGTAAATGAGGGTGTTGAAAGATTTATTATCCCGTGGCTCCCTCTAGTGGACTGCAGTTGTCCTCTAGAGAGGGCATTTTTGCTCAGCCAATGCAAGTCTTTGGTGAACCTTTGATTTTTGATAATCAGTTGATAAAATCATGTTTAATTTTGTTTGGAAAAACAAAATCCATTATGTTAAGACGTCTGTATTAATGAACACATATGAGTATGGTGGGTTAAATTTCCTTGATTTCTCTTTTTTGAACAACACTTTCAAAATTAATTGGATTAGACAGTTTTTGTATAATCCAAACTCAATCTGGAATTTTATCCCCAATTACTACTTTTCCAAATAGTCTCCCTTTCCAATTGATCTGTAATTATAATATTGCTAAAATCCCTTACAATTTATCTAAATTTCATAAACAGGCATTACTTGCATGGTCATTAATTTCTCCCCTCACCGGTACTTCATTTGGAACAATCAAGACATTTTATATCTTTGTTTTTTAATAACTGGTTTGAGAACATTTTGATTGTTTCCAAGTTATTTAACTCAGAAGGTCTTATTTAAAGTTAAGAAGAATTCTTATGTAAATGTAATTTTCCAGTAACTCCCAAAGAATTCTCCATTGTCATGGACGCTATTCCTAAAGGAGCTTATGCTTTTAAGGGACTCTGTTAGATCATCCAACACTTTTTCCATTTCTTTAAAACCATTTGAAATCCCAATTGGAAAACCATGATTTTTGTCACATCCTTCATCACATAACTATAAGGTTAGATCTCTTTTACAAAAGGAGCTTGTAACAACTCCATATGAGGTGTCTTATTGGAGGAATTTGGTTCATCATATTGATTGGAAAAAAGTATGGATTCTGTCTTCAAAATATATAATAACTGACAAGGTTAGAGAAATCTCATTCAAATTGTTACACAGATTTTACCCAGTTAAGTGTTTTTGAAAAGGTTTAAATCATACATAGATACAAGCTGTTCTTTTTGTGGTGACCCTAATGAAACTGATGTGCATATCTTTTGGGATTGTACTCACACACAGCTATTTTGGATTGAATTCTCTAATGTTATCCATCGCAGTGTGCTCCAGGGTTTCCTTCTGCTTTTTTAAGGATGTAAAGGTAAAAAAAAAAAAAAAAAAAAAAAAAAAAAAAAAACTAATCAATTCTCTTTCCGGCTAAGACTGCATTGACTGAAACAGGGGAACCACAAATTCCAGTACAGAACCTGTAGAATTTTGCGCATGCGCGACTGAACGAATCACTCGTTCAAAATGAACGAATCATTCAAGAACGACACATCACTACTGACGATTCTGGTATCCTCGCGCGCGCGCCTGCATCAGTGGTGCGCTCGCTTATGTCGTTGATTTGCCGCGATCCTAATGAGAGTGGTGATCAAAGCAGTGGCTTACTCCTAACACTGGCTGCAGAGCAATGCCGTTCTCCCTGCTGAAGAGTGCTGAAAAGCTCAGGTATTTGTTCTTGATACTAGTACTCTGAAACCCCCAAGCTCTCCCGAAGACTTGTTCAACAAGTCACGCACCTATTCACATACAACACAACACACACACCACACACACACACACACACACACACACACACACACACACACACCAAGTCACGCACCTATTCACATACATTCAAGTCATACATTCGCGTGTCGCCGATGGGCATATTTTTTTTTTGACAAACTTTAGAACTTTCGAGAAAATTGTGTATATTTAAGTAACTTTCTTTTCTCCCGGTGTGTTTTTTTTTTTTTTTTTTTTTTTTTTTGTATGATAATGTGGAGTGACATGCGCAGAAACTAGCATCTCCGGCAGCATATATAACTTAATATTAATATAATGTATATATATATATATATATATATATATATATATATATATATATATCCTTCTTTCTAATTGTTGAAAATTGTGATTTGTTGTACAAATGCTGATTTTGAAATACTCTCCTGAACTGCATCCAGTTTTGTTATTTGTCATGATTTAAAGGGCTGTATTTTCCTTCATTTTATGTAACTGGTGGTATTATTTATACCTGTTGATAGGTTGAATCCTGTCTGGCACCCGAACACTTTAATTTAACTTACTGGTCAAATAGTTCTCCTGGGTGCTGCTGTCACTGGTACAAGACAAAAAGGAATGTGAAAAGGAACATGAACATAACAGTAATAACGAAGAGTGCAAGGCCACAACACCAGGTCCAAAAGTTTTTAGTACAGAAATAAAATGGGAGAGCTGGGAAAAAAAATAAAGCCACTAACCAACTCAAACCAACACCATGCAATACCTTTCTAAACTCTTGTAAATTCTCATTAATAGTGAACTGAAAGAAATAAAATATATAAATAAATAAACAAATAAAATATATAAATAAATAAATAATAAAAAAAAGCACCTGGCTACATGACGACATAATCATGGAACTGATGCTTACACAAAAAATAATAAAAGATTGTGCTACATCTGATTGTCCTGAGACTGCTGGCTACCTTCAACACCTGCATCTGGACCCATTTGCTCTACAGTTGTACACAATGTGGTTTACAAATTTTGGCCCAGCATCTGAAAGAAAAAAAGAAAAAAAAATCAACAGTGACACTTCACCTGGATGCCACTGGTAGTGTCATCACACACATTCCCAGTCAGCCCAAGAGAACACTCTACTATGCTCTTGTACAGCCGGGAATGGAAAAAAAAACCTTGTCACCACTTCCTATGTGTGAGCTCATATCAAATCAGCCCTCAATTCCAACCCTGACGTATTGACTGATGGAAACATTATGGGCCCTTGGTCAAATAACGTCATGCAGGTACATCAGGTGGAGACTGTCTTCAGCTGGGGACTAATTTCAAGTGTCCTTTTGGCATTTAACAAAGAGAGCATTTTGCTGTATCTGCAACGAGCCCACCGCATTGTTTTGAAGAAAGCAAACAGTGGTGATCTTCAATTCACAGTCTTACATCTTTGCTCTTCACATATTGTTTAGGCAGTGTTCCAGGCATTTTCAAGAAAGGCCGACAGCAAGGCTTTAAAAGAGTACACAACCTACTGCTTTGCCTTGTTGCTAAACAGCACACATCTAGAAGAGGCAACGGCTGTATTCGAAGATATGCGTGTGCTCTGGACATCAGCAGAGGAAATAGATGTGATGAATGCAGCCAAAGCGTCCCTGGATCACAGTAAACATAAATGAGGCACAAACAATGGCAGAGGTCACAGAAACATCAGAAACTGTTACTATAGTGTGTGGCAGATCTCCATTCACATCAGTGTTTACTGCACATTTGGACCGGGCCAAGAGCCTCCACCTCATTAGCAAGACGAAAAAAAAAAAAATAATAATAATAATAATAATTTTCTGTCCAGAGCTCATTGACATCCTCATGAACAGCTACATCTGCATTTTGCCGCTCTGGAGTGGAGTGATTCTTGGGGATCATAGCCGGTTTTCTGAAATCAGCACAGCTACAATCAGTCAATAATAACAATCCAAAACTAGGATAACTGTCATGTGGATCAGTCGTTTGGATTGTAAAACAAAAAAGTTCCCGCGTCCTGCTGACTTCATACAGAAATTGTATGGATCCCTGCGAGGCAGATACAGAGAACAGTCCAATACTGAGCCCGATAATACAGAACAAACATCTGAAGACACAACTGAAGAGGTATTACTTCACATTATTATATATTTTTTCAAATAATTTCAATGCATTTAACATCTTTCTTATAATAAAAATATTACTTGCAGATCGAATACCATTGGTATATAAATGAGCTGTTTTCATTAAGGTAGTTGAATGCTACTTCCAAACCATGTTAAACAAAATGGAAGAGACAGTAGCACTTACCTCCTCAGTCATGTTTCTGCTGGTGTGATCGTGGATGGAAACTGAGATGCTGTATGCTGGCAGAGTCTGCGGAAGGTATCACTGTATTGTTATACATTGAAGAAATGAAAACGGATGTTTAATAATATTTACTAATGTGAAAATATCAAACATTTCAGGTGGACTTTGGAAAGTACCAAGCGGTTATCAGTTTCCTAAATGTACATGGAAACCACTGGAAGTTTTTGGTGAAAGCTTTTAAAACAAGTCCTTCTTCATAGATATGTGGTCAAAGGCAGAGGCGTAGCAATAGCCTGGGGCCCCACATTTTGAGGGGCCCCGACAGCTGACCATCTGAACGATCGGAAATGTCATTATTAATATAACATGGAGCAATATATCTGCATCTCCCCTAGGGGCCCCCTCTCGCGTCTCGCTGGATGTGCTTGTTTTTTCCTCGTGATGCGGAGGGCGCAGTTTTCAAACTGGCACAGCGCTTACTTGTGCATTTGCTAATTTAAGCATCTCTGAGCAACATGATGAGTTTTGTTCATGAATGAAACAAACATTAAAATGAATCAGTTCAATCGCAATGACTCACTTATTAACAGTGACTTGCTGCCGACTACTGGAGCTTTTAATTTCACATCTAAAGTACCTTTTTATTATTTAAATTATTTCAAATATCAGTATTTAATGTTTTATGTTTAATATATCAAAACATTATTTATGCATTTGTAAAAATAGGCCTTTGCAAAGGTAAATAAAAAATATGCAGATTTGAGTATGTAAAAGATGATAGAACACTGATAAAAATATTGCTTCAGAATAAATTTAGTGTAAATATGAAGATTTGTACAGTATTGTATCTTCTGCCATAAAGATGAAGATTGATATTTTGTTAAAGAATAAGCACTTTGTTTTAAAAAATAAACAATTTATGTTCTATTATATATGTTTTAACTACTTTTTGTATGTTGTATAAATATTATATATATATATATATATATATATATATATATATATATATATATTCGGTAAAATCAATCTAATATATTTTTGTTCAATAATATTTTTTTCTTTTGTATTTTCAGAGATTTTCGTGGTACTAATTAATATTTATGAAATAATTATGATATTTTTTCCCCATTGAAAATATTTTCACAATTTTTTTTTTATTTATTATTATTATTTTTTTTTTTTTATACAATTTTTCAATTAATGCAGTATTTTAGATTAAAATTGAGATTAGGCCTTTAAAAATCCAATTGTTGAAAGTAGAATAGCACCTCCTGGTGAGAGTAAAAACAGAAAAACCTGTAATGTCATGATGTAACCACTAGATTCCTGTATAGGACTCTATAGAGAGGCTTGTGAATTCTCTAGTTGTTTTTATACGTAATTGTTTACTTTTATTAGATGATGGATTTAAATATATATTAAGGCATTCTCAAAGAATACTTTTTATCAAGGTTTATATTTTTGGTTGTTTAAATGTTAATTTGAAGTGTAGTTTTTTTTGCATTATTATTACTACAGTCAAACCTGAACACAGAAAGCAATTTGTTACACAAAACATTACAATTCCATAAAAATTAGGGCTGTCAAATGATTAATCACGATTAATCACATCCAAAATAAAAGTTTTGTTTACATAATATATGTATTTGTACAGGGTATATTTATTATGTATATATAAATACACACACATAAATTATATATTTAGAAAATATTTACATGTATATACATTTATATATTTATATTCTTATATTTTATATTATATATAAATATATTTAATAATATAAACATAACATATTCTTCTTAAATATATACATGCATGTGTGTGTATTTATATATACATAATAAATATACACAGTATACACACATATATTATGTAAACAAAACTTTTATTTTGGATGTGATTAATCGTGATTAATCATTTGACAGCCCTAATAAAAATGTAACAAATTAACAGGAATACTTTATCAGAGCTTAATCCTTCTGGTTCTGGTCTGATTTTAACCTCTTATTTCAGTCTTCTGACTCATTTTGGCTATATGGTTATAGCCATACCAATTCATTGGAGTATGTATAATTCTGTATGTGTGTGTCTGTGAATGTGTGTAAGGAAGTGTGTGTGAGTGGATGTATCCGTTTTACATTCTGTTTAAGACACTGTATGTTTTAGAGTGTAACCCCTTCCTTGCTGTCCACTTTTTTACTGCATTGTAGTCGAATTATTGATTTTATTTTACATAGTTGCAGTGTTACATTCACACCAGTTCATAGGTGTGTGTGTGCACAAGTGTGTGTCTGCACATGTGTGAGTTGGTGTGTTGATTTTGCATCTCTCCTTTGTCTGACACACCCATTTCAGGTCTTGGAGTCTCTACTAATGAGCTGATGATTTGAATCAGGTGTGTTTGATTAAGGAGACATGGAAAACCTGCAGTGTTAGGGGCCTCCATGCAGGAACGTGGTTTGTTTTAGAGTTTCGCCCCTTCATTCCTGTGCAATTTTTTTTCTGCATTGTAAGGGATTTGTAGATTGTACACATAAAAAATTTAAGTATTTTAATTTTTTTCCCTATTCCTATGGTCACTTATTTTTTGACCGAAGACCATGAGTGTTACTATTTATTTTACGACCACTTATCTTTTTTGAATCATGCCCTCAATTTGCCCTCAATTTTTGTGTTCACATACCAAGTGCCATACAAGTCAACAAGTTTCGTACCATTCTGGTGAAGCTACTATTTTTAAAAATTAAAAATGCAAAATTCTCTGGTCAGAAATGACCAAAGACCGCACAAGGTGTTTATGAACATTACAGTTGTATGGCATTAAAGTATCGTGACAGCTGTAGAGAGCAGAAGGATCCTTATGCTTTCTAATCGCTCTCGTTGTACTCTGATGTCATACAAAAATCGGTCTGCGCAGCACCGCTTCAAGTTAAACACATTTGTATTGCTTTGACCGTTGTCTGTAGATCCCACCTTCTTGTGCGCCACGATTCCTATGACTCCTATTTGGTCATTACCTTCAGCAAGTATGAAAATGGGAAAACGAAGCTAAAACCTGGATATTTTAGGCAATGTAGAAATCCTGGCCAGGACGTGTCCTGTGCGCTCTATCGAGACCAGGGGTGGTGAACGTCGGTCCTGGAGAGCTGCAGCCCTGCAGAGTTTTGCTTCAACCCTAATCACACACACCTGAACAAGCTATAAGGTCTGAAGGGTTACTAGAAAGCTACAGGCAGGTGAGTTTGAATTAGGGTTGGAGCTGAACTCTGCAGGGCTGCGGCTCTCCAGGACCGGAGTTCACCTCCCCTGATCTAGAGCAGGGGCTTCAAACTCAATTTCTGGAGGGCTGGAGCCCCGCAGAGTTTAGATTCAACACACCTGATCCAGCTAATCCAGTCTTTCAGGCTTGTTTGAAAACTACATGGTATGTGTGTTGGAGCAGGGTTGGAACAAAGCTCTGCTGGGCTCTGGTCCTCCAGGAATTAAGTTTCGACACCCCTGATCTAGAGTGTCCGAACAGTGCGCTCATATTTATGGCTAGTTTATTTTTTTTATTAATCCTATATGTGCATGGAAAATTGCGTACGCACATTTCTATGCTCATTTGTGCGAATATCAGGCACCAGGTGATGGCAAAGCTGAAAACTGAGGAAGTGTGACTCAAGCCACACACAAGATTATCCTGAAAGAAATATGTCTTCCTTCTGCTCTGACAATGTTCCCCAACTCTGAGGATTGTTTTTTTCCAGCAGGTTGATGCAGTAAATGATGTTTAACCCTTTGACACAATCTGCGCTGTATCGAGCGGTATAGAATTAAATGTGACTTGACTTCGTGTTGTAGTCCATTTTCAGTGTCACTCCAGACCTGAAATCCTGTAAACAGAAGAATCTTCAAAGATAATCAACTGGCCCACTATTTTAAGTATGAAATGTATTGACTGCACACTAACGGTTTCCTCACATTGTAGAGGTGGTTCTGTACGTTAGAATAAGGAAAGTATGTGCAGGTGTTTTCTTTGATTAGACATCATCAGCTATCACATAAACATGGAAATACAATGTAAATGCATAACATATGATCTTGGGTCTTTAAAATGAACCTTTTTTTAAGTTCAGTGATTATGGAAGTTTGTTCATTGATTGCATTGTGTAAAAAGAGTGTATTTGTGTATGTATGCATTTCATGATGCATGTGTGAATTAAATTATGCAAAAGAAATGGATTGGAGTTTGTTTTCTGTGTTCATGTTTCCGCGTGATGTTTTTTCAGAGTTTCAAAAAGTTTGGGGACAAAATCAACTTTAGTAAAGTGGTGATGACATAGCCCACCCACATCCAGAAAGGATGCCTCTGAAAAGCTCAGGATAAGTTTTTTTTTTTTTTTTGGGTGGGGGTCAGAGATGAATGCAGTGGTGGGGCGGAGACAGAGAACTCTTGATAAATGCGGTGGTTCTTGTTTTCCTTCTCATCAGAAAGCTGACAGTCAAGAAACAGTCAGATCACAGAGCAGATGATGATGATGAGATTCAGCAGTGCTTTGAGTGTTGCTGCAGTCACACTTCTCTACATAACAGGTAAGAGCTTAAAAAAAGTCTATAAGTACATTTAATAATGTTTGTTTCAGTTGTTTATTAACTGACAAGCCATTTAATTCATAAGAACCTTTGTAAACACACTTGTATTTCTCATGACTGTAAAAACTTTTGGATCTGAAGACTTACGTTAAATGCTTTGAAACTGGTTTTGTAGATAAACACAAATTCTGCATTTATATGAATTTCTTTACAAATGCATGGTTTAAAGGTTGTATAGTTATTTTTATTTATTCATTACTGTTTTATATAGGCTAAATGTTATATAGTTATATGCAGATCTGTATAGTTTAGACCATTTTGATTTGTTTAATATTTTGGTCACTACATAAACCTCATTCTTTTAGTTATGTTATTTATAGATTTGATGACTTTAATATTATTCCAAAATGTGTAAAATAATGATTATATATAATTATAAAGATGAATACTGTCCAAACCTTTAAAACGCAAAATACTTGTAATATACTGTAAAATACCTGAGCAAACTATACGTACATATTGTTTGAAAACACGCACACACACGAAGAGAAGAACACAATTATTTTATATTCAGTAACCCTCACTACATGTTTATGGCCATTTTAAAACAACAGAAATAACCTGATAGAAGTATCTCATTCACAAACACTTACACACTGCAGGTAAAACTAAACTGAGTTAGGTTAGTTACTTCATGTCATGAATGTGAAACCATTTAACAGGTATTTTAACTACAACCAGAAACAACATTCTTTAGGTGAAAGATTTTATCTTCTTTTCATGTAAATATGCACCAGCACTGATGTTACAGGAGAACTACACAAACCAGTTTATCAGCTCCATCTGGATGATTGTCAGCTTACTTTGTCTTTGTCTTCGTCTTTTCACACAGGCTCACTCTGCCAGTTAGATGGTAAGTTTTCATGATGACTCCAAAACTCACAGATTGTGAATCTTCTGTATCTGAGAGGCATTTTAAGAGGGAAATCTTGCTTTCTCTCATCAGTATGTGGTCGAGCCCCTCTCAATAACAAGATTGTTGGAGGGGAGGATGCGACCGCAGGGGCTTGGCCGTGGCAGGTCAGCATTCATCTCTCCGGCTCGAGTCATAACTGTGGCGGGACTCTCATCACTAAAGACTGGGTTTTATCTGCAGCCCACTGCTTCCAGGAGTATGAAGTTTAATGCTTAAATAAAGATTAAGATATACTTGTAGATTGATAATAGTGGGATTAAAGCAGACTCTCTCTATTTGCAGTTTTGTGTTGTCTAGAGTTGTGATGTACTTCGGTCGTCTGAGCCAGTCCGGCTCAAACCCTAATGAGATGTCCAGGAGAGCGAGTCAAGTCATTAACCATCCTAACTATGATAGTCGTTCTAATGACAATGACATAGCACTGATCCAGCTCTCCTCCTCTGTGACTTTCTCTGATTACATTAAGCCGGTCTGTCTGGCAGCGGGTGCGAGTGTGTTTGGTGAAGGTACGGAGAGCTGGGTCACTGGATGGGGCAAACTACAATCTGGAGGTGAGTGAACATTTGCTTGCCAGTGTAAAGCTCAACAGTTTACCTATAATTTTTTTTTTTTTGAAGCCATAATATTTGTCCTCTGATCTGTGTCACAGGCACCCAGCTTCCTGACACACTGCAGGAGGTGATGATACCAATTGTGAGCAACAGTGCCTGTGCTAATGCTTATAAAGGGATGTACACAATCACGAGCAATATGGTTTGTGCTGGATTGTTAAATCAGGGAGGAAAAGATTCATGTCAGGTAAGTTATTCATTCAAACCGTTTTTAATCCAAAGCAAATCTCACCAGTTTTGTCACCTGCAAACTTTACACTGCCAGTCTAATATCTTAATTAAGCCCCATCCTTAATGCACTGATGATGAACACGTACACTACAACTACTTTTTGACACTACACCTGTGACCGGTTGCATAAGACTAGTCTTAAAAGTTAGTCTTCTAATATTTTTCGGCAAGACTGTTCATAACTTTTTGAAGCCAGTTACATAAAAAACATAAACAGGTCTAATTTTAGCTCACACTGCAGGACTTCAAGACTACATGAACTGGCATGTTGCTCATGTTACACAACAAGTTTTGTAGTCATCTGTCAACTTCTTGTTTTAGCAGCACTTGTACTACATAACACAATGCCGATAAAACTATCTTTGCCAAAGTACACATGACTTTAGAGAGATGCTCATACTGTGTACACAAAGCATGGTAAGATTTCAGCAGCGAAAAAGAATTGAAGGCAAAACCTGAAAGTAACTTTAGTAAGATTTCAGCTCGCTGTCCAAGTCAAGTGTACAAAAAATAAATAAATATATAAATAAATACATTTTGCCCAGAATACACATTGGCTGGCTGTACATAGGGGCTTTCACACCGCATAGATCTAGAAACTCAGTTCTAGGAACTATCCACCATGGTAGTTGTTCCTGGAGAACTAATTTTCCACCAGGGCCATTTTTCTGGTTGCATTCACACAGCAGTAGGAACTATAGCGGCGTCTTTCAGTGCGGCATTTACAGACGTCAACAACCGGTGGATGGAGGACTCCGTGATCGGAGCTAATGGGTTTCATGATAAAGGAGATGAAATGTAAACACATAATTTAGGCAACTGAACGAGCAAAATGTCGAGCTAAAGATACACAATCTCCATGACGGCTTGCAGTGTTACATCTCATTGAGGCGGAGAAAAGAACACAGCGCTGCAGATAACGGCTAAATGCTGTTATCGCTGAACACCCATTATCATTGGGGTTAAAGCTCCAGTCATTTGTGAAGGTGGAGGTGGAGTACAGGTGAAAAAACAAAGCTTGTGGGGCCTTCGCGATTGATATTCCCAGTGATTTTCTGGAAGACACCTTTTCAAGCAGTTTACAGTATATCAGTGCTGCAGTTCAAGTAAAACATGGTTTTTTGCAGCAGCTCCATTTACGTATCCAAGTACCACAGCGTGTAAGATGAGTGACTTGTCCTTGTTCAGACGAACCAAGAGAAGGGGTGAAATCATCAGGAGGGAAAACCCATTTGAACACATGTGGGTAAGATTTCAGAAACCAAAAACAAATTAATTCAAAAACCGAAAATGAACACAAAGCAAAACAAGAAATCAGAATCAAAAAAAAGTTGTAAAGCAAAAAAAATGAAAGTGTGTCCAAACAACACAGGACACCTGCAGCAAAGTGAAATAGTCATCTGCACACACAGATATCCTCCTAAGGAAACCTAAATAAAAACCCAGAATTTACCCTACCCTCATGTTTTCACAAAAAACTGACTACCTAATTCAAAACCTAATAAAAAACTAGCACAGTGTATATATATATAAAATTGTACTACTGTGGGGAATTTTTGGAGAGAAGTGTGATAAGTTGATTACCTCCTTCAACATCTCTGAAACAACTGGCAGATTATATATGTATGTACAGTCTGTATGTGTGTTTATATCAGGGCCATAGCTGGGGTTTGCAGGGCCCCGGTGCAGGTTGTACCTGTGGGCCTCGTTTGAAATTGTGTAAATAGCACAAATAAATAAATAGAACAAAGATATAAATTTAGCAATGGTTGTAGATGTCTAGGTATACTCTAAAAAATGCTGTGGTGTTTCAACCCAACTGTGGGACAGATATGGACTAACCCAACTTGTCGGTAAAAATTTTTATTAAAAAATGTAACTCATTAGTTGGGTTAGTCCATATGTGACACAAAGTTGGGTTTAAAAAAAAAAAAAAAAAAAAAAACCTTTTTTTAGAGTGTACAGAAACAGAATAATCAAATGTAAAATGTCATCTCATAGTCTTCACTGTATAAATTAAATATAGATTAATTCTTTTTAAAACTACAAAGTAATTCAGTAAAGAGCAGCGAGTGATTTTCTCTCTTTGAATTTTTTTAGATTAACATTAAGGACCCCGAAAGCAGCTAGTAAATAAGGAGAGGTCACAATAAAGGGGCCATAGAATGCATTGATACAATATTTTATTTATACACTGAACAAAATTATAAATGCTACACCTTTGTTTTGCCCCCATATTTCATGAGCTGAACTCAAAGATCTAAGACTTATGTACTCTATGTACACAAAAGGCCTATTTCTCTCAAATATTGTTCACAAATCTGTCTAAATCTGTGTTAGTGAGCACTTCTCCTTTGCCGAGATAATCCATCCACCTCACAGGTGTGGCATATCAAGATGCTGATTAGACAGCATGATTATTGCACAGGTGTGCCTTAGGCTGGCCACAATAAAAGGCCACTCTAGAATGTGCAGTTCCAGAAATGGCCACTGTCATCTTGTGCTGATGACATCATTTGAAGCCCAAGTCTGTGCAGTAGTGATCCCGAGGAGGAGCCGCGGTATCTAAGTCCCGCCCTAAACTCCCTCAGACCAAATCAAAAGCACACAATTATGACACCACACCCCTTTATTATAGCATCAAATAAAAAACTACAAGCAAACTTAATAGAAAAATGAACACTTACACATACATCAGCATGATATAGGAACTACCTAAAATGACAGAACATTTTTTGGGAAGAAAATTTTTTTTGAAGTGTAATTTGATTGATTTTTTTTCTCACTTTACATTAATTTACAGGTGCATCTTAATAAATTAAAATGTTGTGGAAAAAGTTCATTTATTTCAGTAATTCAACTCAAATTGTGAAACCCGTGTATTAAATAAATTCAATGTACACAGACTGAAGAAGTTTAAGTCTTTGGTTCTTTTTATTGTAATGATTCTGGCTCACATTTAACAAAAACCCACCAAATCACTATCTCAACAAATTAGAATATGGTGACATGCCAATCAGCTAATCAACTCAAAACACCTGCAAAGGTTTCCTGAGCCTTCAAAATGGTCTCTCAGTTTGGTTCAGTAGGCTACACAGTCATGGGGAAGACTGCTGATCTGACAGTTGTCCAGAAGACAATCATTGACACCCTTCACAAGGAGGGTAAGACACAAACATTCATTGCCAACGAAGCTGGTTGTTCACAGAGTGCTGTATCCAAGCATGTTAACAGAAGGTTGAGTGGAAGGAAAAAGTGTTGCAGAAAAAGATGCAGAACCAACCGAGAGTACCTGTCTAGTAAAATCAATTCAAGAATTTGAGTGAACTTCACAAGGAATGCACTGAGGCTGGGGTCAAGGCATCAAGAGCCACCACACACAGACGTGTCGAGGAATTTGCTGAACCACAGACAACATCAGAGGCGTCTTACCTGGGCTAAGAAGAAGAAGAACTGGACTGTTGCCCAGTGGTCCAAAGTCCTCTTTTCAGATGAGAGCAAGTTTTGTATTTCATTTGGAAACCAAGGTCCTAGAGTCTGGAGGAAGGGTGGAGAAGCTCATAGCCCAAATTGCTTGAAGTCCAGTGTTAAGTTTCCACAGTCTGTGATGATTTGGGTTGCAACATCATCTGCTGGTGTTGGTCCATTGTGTTTTTTGAAAACCAAAGTCACTGCACCCTTTTACCAAGAAATTTTGGAGCACTTCATGCTTCCTTCAGCTGACCAGCTTTTTGAAGAAGCTGATTTCATTTTCCAGCAGGATTTGGCTGCCCACACTGCCAAAAGCACCAAAAGTTGGTTAAATGACCCTGGTGTTGGTGTGCTTGACTGGCCAGCAAACTCACCAGACCTGAACCCCAGAGAAATCTATGGAGTATTGTCAAGAGGAAAATGAGAAACAAGAGACCAAAAAATGCAGATGAGCTGAAGGCCACTGTCAAAGAAACCTGGGCTTCCATACCACCTCAGCAGTGCCACAAACTGATCACCTCCATGCCACGCCAGATTGAGTCAGTAATTAAAGCAAAAGGAGCCCCTACCAAGTATTGAGTACATGTACAGTAAATTAACATACTTTCCAGAAGGCCAACAGTTCACGAAAAATGTTTTTTTTTGTTTTTTTTTTTTCTAAAATTGGTCTCATGAATTATTCTAATTTGTTGAGATAGTGAATTGATGGGTTTTTATTAAATGTGAGCCAAAATCATCACAATTAAAAGAACCAAAGACCTAAACTACTTCAGTTTGTGTGCACTGAATTTATTTAATACACGAGTTTCACAATTTGAGTTGAATTACTGAAATGAACTTTTCCACGACATTCTAATTTAATGAGATGCACCTGTACATGGAGTGGATAGGGATCTTTACTGCAGCCAGCAACCAGGGGAATATGATCAAAACATTTTAGCTTAATTTTTAGGATGCGTGTCACACACTTGGTTTTACCCAAAACTGAACGTATTTCAACTCTCTGTAACAAGAGAAAATTGCTCAGCGCTCCCACTGCAAACAATTGAAAAAGGTACGCTGGCCTCAGGAAAATAAATACTTTGGTGGACACACGGCTGGCATACTTTTAACACTGAACTATACTATTTCATACTTATATCTATAACAGTTGTTCACTGTATACTGTCAATATATATAAATGCTGAATGTTTGTCAATACAGGGAGACTCTGGAGGTCCAATGGTCAGCAAGAAAGGCTCCCTGTGGATTCAGTCTGGCGTTGTGAGTTTTGGTGAAGGATGTGCTGACCCCAAATATCCTGGTGTGTACTCCAGAGTCTCTCAGTATCAGGACTGGATCAAGCTTTACACAGGCAGTAACCCACCTGGATTTGTTGAATTCGTTCAAACATCCAACTCCAACTTCGGGAGTGTTCCCAACCTCCTCTTATTTTCACTCTCTCTCACATTCTCCCTCATACCTTTCTCCCTTTTTCTCACTTCCTAAAGACTGTTTGAACAGCAATTCTCAGGGTTCATTGATGAAGAAGACAGTTCTGCTGCACATGCTCTCATAAATATGAGAAAAGAGCCATTGTATTGTTATATTTGTCATTTATACTTTTTTTAAATGTACTATTCTTGAAAAGCTCTTATTGACATAATAAGAGCATAATGAAGTTCAGTATGCTTCTGTCCTTTTTTTTTAACTTTTTTTTTTATGTTTATATGTCTGATTACCAGTATGCAGAACTGATATAGGTTCTGAAGCTCTGCATTAGTTGTTGAAAATTTAAACTATGTTGTAATCACACTGCCTAAACAGAATAATCACAAAAGAAGGAACTGACTTAGGGTATTTTATCTTGCCGTCTCTCTCTCTCTCTCTCTCTCTCTCTCTCTTTCATACTGTCCTAATATTTTTGTGTAAAGACTGATACAGTTTTTTCAAGATTCATTGATGAATACAACATTTAAAAAAAAAAAGTGAAAAAAAAGGCTTAACATTTCATAAATATTTTGCATATTATAAATTTCTTTACTATCACTTTTGATCAGTCTAAAGCATACTTGGTGAATAAACATATTAATGTCCTAAAAAAAAAATCTTTTAAACAGTTGTGTTGTTAGTATTATGGCCTTCATTTCTGAATCACATTAATATAAATGGCTGGTTCTTTGTTTTTTTTTTTGTTTTTTTTCTCAGAATGATTACACATTTAATGATTACTTTGCTTACAATACACCCACATTAAACTCATTTAGCAATTGCATTCAGTCCTGCTGCCTGCTGTTAGGATTATGAACTTTAGTATCGTATTTTTCTGTTACGTTTGACTGTTCCTGTTTTTCCTTATATGATTTTGTCCCTATTTGGTTTAGCTCTTTAGTTAATTTGCTCGTTAGTAGTTTGTTAGTTAACAGTTTTGGGGAACAACTAGTTACATGTAACGGTGTTACATAATTTAATTACAAAATAAATGTAACTGTAATCAGTAACAGTTACCTAGAAAAAATGTGTAATTAAATTACAGTTACTTATGAAAATGTTAATGATTACAAAGGAGATTGCATCTGAATATTTACACACATCCACATACAGATTCAATTGATTTCTTTCCCAAATTGCACTGACTATTCTGAGACATATGGCCCTATCATTTCCACGATGCAAAAACACAGACTGGTTCGTAGAATCCTATGGCGTTATTTTTTAGTCAAAAGTTATGAGCGTGTAAGACATGCTCACGAGCACATTATGTTATTTCACACGCGCAAAAATGGCATGATAAAAGTACTCGCGCACAAAATTCAACAACCTAGAGGTGTACATGTAGCTGCGAGTGAGCGCCTGGCATACTCTCATAGGTTAACTCTGCTTGTACAGTGGAATCCTGCTCGCGCAACTGATTTCTGCTCCCTCGAGTCTACATGACTTTTGACAATTTGGGGGCGGAAACCAAGGAGGGCACTGACCCTCTTATGATTGGTCACTTTCACACAGGGACATCCTTGCATTACAGGAAGCACGGAGTTGGGTTAAGTTACCACCGAAGAAGAGTGGGAATGAATTAGAATGAGTTTTCTAATATACATAAAATGTCTCTGCAAGTATAAAATGCTGCACAGATCATAGTTGAATCAATTACCATCGATGTATATATTTGCGAACGATAAAGCCTACGTTTTTTTAAGTAGGTGTTGCCGCCATTCCGTCCACTGTGTGTTTTGCATGAATTATATTTGAGACTAATCTGCTTCCATAACTGTGCAGTGTTAACTGAATGACTGAACTCCGTCAGATACTTTGACTCCGTGCTTCCTGTAATGAGAGCTGTCAATCAAGGTAAGAAAGAAGGAAAGGTGCAGGGTTGCCAGGTTTTCATAACAAAACCCGCCCAATTGCTACTCAAAACTAGCCCAAAAGTAGCCCAATCGCATTACGAGGGGGGGTCCCCTGATAAAAAATGTCGTTCCGGGGGGTAAACTACATGTTTTTTGGTGGGGTTCCCCTGGTAAAATTTGCATTTCAGGGGCTAAATATCATGTAATTGGGGTCGCTTCAACCCGTGGACACAAAAAACCACCCGCGGCAACAGTGTTAAAGTAGCTCAATTCTGCGAGATTGGCAACACTGGAAAGGCGCGAGCGGTGACGTCATTGGCCGCCAACGGTCGAATTACTGTTTACAATGACAAAACAACTATTTAAAAATATCAACATCCCTTCCAAAAATTAACCATGGTTCCTACACTTTTACTATAATAAAACCATGGGTTATTTTTGGAAGGGATTGTCACACAAAAATTGTGGATCATGCGCCGCTTATGTTTATTCCTTATGCTCTCTTTCTGCTAGTTCATAGTAATTGTTCTTCATGAAGCCTCATGGTGCAAATGAAACATCAAACTGACTATAAAAAACTCTTTGAAATATATATACATGGAAAGCCACAGAAGCAAACATAACGGACCCTTTTCACAAGACTGTGAAGCCACGTTTCAATTGTCGTCAGCACTGTAAATGCTCCAAAGTTTTTTTTATAGTTTCATGAGGGTGTTTGTAATACAGCATCTATGGGACGTTAAATTCGACATTGTTCTCTCTTTTGATTCCTGTTATTAGTCTCTCTCTCTCTCTCTTTCTGAAAGTTGTGAAAACACTATCGTGGTGTAGAGGAATTTACAATTAACAAAGGACCAGATGTGTTGAGTCAGAGATGCAATCAACTGAAGTTAAATTTACTGAAGAAAATAGTTTGCAGTTTCATCAGCAGAAGTCAGCTTCAATACTTGCGAGGAGTTTGTAGGCCTCTCTGCATACATGTCAGAAACACCAATAATTATACTCTAACATAAGTCAGTAATTAGGTGAAACGGATTCTGATTGGTCAGTTTACAGAAAAACAAGTAAACTCTATATAAATAAAATAAAGCATATCTCCATAGTTTATTTAGATGACAAGTGATTAGAGGTCACATGCAACGTTATTCTCCCAAGATGTATATCTGCCACCTGGACACCAGGGTGACGGAAGATATACATATGGTTTTTACTCATGGGTGCCGTTTGTGAATCTCCCTGAAGACTGGTAGCAACTGGTCCTGCACAAACAGATAACAACACACATACACAGAGCAACACTGATCTCTGTCAAGGTCAAGTAGCTACGTTATTACTATCAGCTACACACAGTTAGGGAGTCTCTTCCTTGAGAGAGAAAGAGGAAGAAGATTCTGACCATATTCAGCATATTCTTTTACATACAGACATGTAAAACCACCTAAATGTTTGGGGTACACGTTGGTCACGTAGGCAAGAGGCCCCAGTGACCTCTATGGCCTAGGCATTCAGTGACCTACTGAACCAGAGAGGAGAGAGCTAAAGTTCACATATGGAGAGGCCCGTTTCTTCACATCAGAAGGACACAGACACATTCCAACAGCAGTATACATACATTTCTTTTTTGTTTACTACTATGTGAAACTGTGATAACTTTATTCAATCAACTACACTCTATGAGGTGAATTACTGATTAATAACTTGATTAATAATCACACAACAGATAATATAACTGATTTTATTATGAAGGCCATGGTAGATCGACATCCACTCCCTCAGTGTTTGTTTTTTTTTACTATTTGAGCAAATAGGAATGCAAAAAATTAAAATTTGTGGTAGTCTCCCATTCACTATCATATAAGTTTACCCAATTATGACAACTTCGCTGCTGAGAAATCAGGAAATGTGTAAAAGGTCCATAGGCAACATGGCTTTCAGAACTAAAATTATACCTGATATGAACAGAATGAGCGTAAAATAAAAATGGACAAAAACAATGAGTTGTTAATAAAATGAATCATTAGTTAAATCAATCATGAAGCAAATACAATAAATAAATAAGTACAAGTAAAACAAAATGACACAGATGTTTTTCTTTGCTGACTTAAAAGAACCAAAGCATCTCAAGAGAAGAAGAAGCGTAGAAGTGGAAAAGCACAAGAAAACTGTTTACTGCACTGATCTGTGAAACTCTTCCCACATTTATCACATACATGTGGCTTCTCTCCAGTGTGGATCCTCATGTGTCTCTTAAGGTCTGTTTTTGATTTGAAGCTTTTCCCGGACTGATCACATCTGAACAGCTTCTCTCCAGTGTGGATTTTTACGTGTCTTTTATGTTTTGCAGAGTTCATGAAAGAATCTCCATGCTGATCACACATGACAGAGAGTGAATGTGTTTTTACTGCTGTTTTTTTGCATAAGTCTGACTCAAAATTTTTGTTCAGAACAGTCATGTCGGTCTGAACAGTAGGTAACAAATACCAATTAACCAACGTCCTGTCACTCATCATGACTGTTAGAAAACTCATTGTTTCTCCGCTGCATGGATCTTCATGTGTGTCTTCAGATGGGTTTAAATAGTGAAACTCTTCCCGCACTGATCACATGTGTGCGGTTTCTCTCTGCTGTGGATCTTCTCATGTCTTCTCAGATGTGCTGAATTACTGAATCTCTTGTCACAATGTGAACACTTGTATGGTTTTTCTCCAGTATGAATCCTCTGGTGCAGTTTCAGATGTCCAGCTGAAATAAAAGTCTTGTCACATTCAAAGCACATGTACTCCTTCACACCAGTGTGTATTTTCTCATGTTTTTGTAAACTTTGCAGCAGTGAAAAACTCTTTCCACACACAGAACATGAATGCGGCTTCTCCTTCGTATGAACCGTCAGGTGCTTCTTCACATTAAAATCACATGAAAAACTTATCACAACCAAACACATTCAAACCACTTCTCACCAACATGTGAAGTCGAAGATATGTTTAAGATTTTTTTTTTTTAACTGAGAATCTCTTTTCACACAGTTCACACATGAACTGCTTCTCTCCAGTGTGGATCCTCATGTGAATCACAGGAAGTGACATCACCTGGGCTCTTTCTACAGCGTGATGGGAGGACAAGAAAATCATCTGAATGCATTGTTTCAGTTTTTACACAAACTGTACAGTGTTGATCTCATTCATCAACCCGGTTAACCAAGTTATTCTAAGAAGAAAAATCCTTGTTATTATGAAAAAAAAAATGTCTGTAATTTAGGAGAAATACAACTTTATTAGTAACTATAGATCAGATTTTGTTTAAGGTAATGCTTACAAGCAGACATGGGCAGTATTTCAATTAAATGTATTTTAAATACGTATTTAATTACTTTAGTGTATTTTGTAATTTGTATTTTGCAGGTGTGGAAAAAATAAAATGTAGTTTGTAACAAAATATTTTGAGGGAGTGTATTTAGAGTATTTCTAATACTTAAATACTTAAGAAAAATCACCATATGCTTATCACCATAGTAAAAGATTTTGCCATATTTTCGGTCCGATGTTGGCAATGGCAATGTCCAGGTTAGATGCACGAAAATCACGTGACACCCTGTAGACCGGGCTCCCTCCAAGAAGAGAATGAGTTTTGAACGCAGAACTCATTCTGCACGCAGCTGAAGAGCTTGGTCTTCTGTCAGAGAGTGATGCTGCATCAACAAGCACCACTGAGGAGAATGAAGATGAATTCTTTGTCTTAAAGGTAAGGAGAAAATGTATCCACAATTTCAGGTGTTAATCATTAAATGAGAAGTTATTCATATGTCATATTGTTACCTTGTGTATGAAAGTGAATAACAATGTTTGTTTTTTTCTGATTCTATTGTCTTCACTCTCAACAGGAATCAGCAACCAGATGGACACAGAGGTCTTACCAAGCCACAGCAAAGCAGAGTTAGAGACCCTTCACTTCCTGGAGGACCCCAGATAGGACCTGGCCTCACTGGACTCGTATCCACTAATCAAGCTGCTCTTCGTGAGATTCAACACCACTCTGCCATCATCAGCACCAGTTGAGCATCTCTTTTCTTTTGCAGGCATGGTCTACCGCCCTCATAGAAGGGGATTAACTCCTGAATTATTGGAGAAGTTGGTTGTACTTAAAAACAACTAGACTAAATGAGAATGGTTTAGTTTTCTCTTTTGTAGCATAGTTGTGTTATTGCTACTATTTCTGTTATTGACCTTTCAATAAAGTTTTGCTATTAAGGGCAGCCTACCACACCATTGATGTGAACTTAGCTATGCATGCCATTTACGTCAGAGGGAGCTATTTCAGGCCCTGTTGAGATTTAGACAAATGCCCATACTTTTTTATTTTGCTTTTTTATTTTTATTTTGAATTTACACATTTCTCATATTTGTGTTATTGCTACTATTTGTGTTATTGACCTTTCAGTAATAAAAAAAAGACATATTAAGATTATTGTGAGAGTATTTTTGTATTTTCAAAATACTAATTACTTGTATTTTATTTAAATACATTTTTCACATCAGTGTTTTGTATTTTATTTTGTTACATTTCATGAGCCTGTATTTGTAGTTTGTAACAAAATAGTTTTTGATGTATTTGTGCCCACCTCTGCTTACAAGTTATGATTCCTGTCAGCCATTCTGGAAAGTTAATTTACTGAAAACAGTTTGGTGTTTTATTTTTGCAAATAAATAAATACAAAGTTCTAAACTATATTGAGAAATGTCCAACATTTTTGGTAAAACATTTGTGAACCACATACGAAATAAATGTAAAATAAAACAGTTAAAGCAATATTTCATCTGACCTGACACTGACAATCACTATTAATTTTCCCAAACCTCCCTTTACTGAACACATGTGACCTGTGCTGGCAAAATGGGTCACAATGAGCAGATTTTCAAAAATGAGTATTTTTTACTTTCACATCCTCCATTAAAAGACCTTCAGAATGATGGTCTCAAACATGAACATGACTGAGCTGCAGAAGTCGATAGAGTCTGCAAAATCAGTTCTGAGAAAAATCGAGTTAAAGTTTCTGAAGGTCCCAAAGCAAAATCACCTGCATCGCTGCATCTTTTCCTCCACTTCCTTTCTTAATATTAATAACTATATTAATAATCACAATATAGCCTTTTTTATTTCATCTTTTTGTTATTACAAATAAGAACAGATGCAAAAACAACAACAGCAATAGAACAAATATAAGAAAGAAACAAATTAATAACTTTTTTCATTTTACATCTAAACAAAAACATTCAAGTAAAAAAAAAAATCAAATGTCAAAATCACTTAAGGGTGTGCATTACACATAAATTGATTATTAAAACTACAAAAGCAGTTCAACCAAGAGTGATTCCCTCTTTTCTTTTATTGTTAGATTAACATCTGACAGATGGCCTATATATATTAAGACCTACTGTAATGCACAGATCTTCTTCATTTGGGCGACAGGGAGACACACCACCCTAGTGTGAAAGGGAGGGATTCTTTTGTAATAAAACTTCAACCATAAAAACAGCTAGTTAGTTTAACTGATTTTCTTAAATGTCCATAGATATCGCTATTATTTATTATTTATGAGACCTGTTTTCCGGGTTTGTTCAGATGACATTTGACATATACCTTATATAATGACATATGATAGAAGATTTCCAAAGACAAAACTATTTTTTTGTTGTTGTATATTTCAGTACACATTGCTAAACAGGTGATGAACACATTTAGTTAACATTTATAATTAATATTTGTCTGATATGTTGTAAGATCATTTAAAAGAATGATGTGTTTAAAGAGAATAAAAATAAGTTTAATTTCATACATGTTTTCCTTTAAGGCATGTTCTATACATTTCATAGAGTTTTCCTTATGCACACAATTCGATTCCTCCCTGGAGAGAAGGAGCCCCCAAGACTTGTTATTGTAAAGAACAAGGCCCACTTGTATTTATCCAGATGTTTCTAATCTGAGGGTCTGTATATTTCAGCTATGCAGGCTTTTTTCTTTTTACACACAGGCTTATATGATTATAATGGAAGAATAACTGGATATATAAATGGCTAGAGTCACCTTGATTATACTTGATTAATTCATATTTTGATTAATAAAAATTTTCGACACTCCACTGCACTCTGAACAAGCAGAACACACACGAGAGAGTAGCATTTTACATTCTTCACATCTGTATGTGGCTAATTACTTTATGTTTGTGTGTAGAGTTACTAGGCAAAAATACCATTATTAGAAGAGTTAAAATAGTTTTGAACGAAATGTTTGTTTTTGCGATATGTGTGTGATGTTTTGCATGTTGTGAGTGTGTTTTGTGGTTTTTTGAGAAATGGAGCCATAGTTTCAAAAACTGTGTGGAAGCATTTTTAAAAAACTGTAAAGATCAGCAGAAGTTAGCAGCTATAGACAGTTGAGATACTTTTTTAAAAATGCTGTAGTGTGTTTGCTCTTAAATGAACACAAACTTCTTTACTTTTACTGTAGTATTTTGTTAGTTATCTCCTGACACAATCTCACTGTACACACAAAATCAAAGTGTCTGACAGCATCAGTGTGTAAATGTCTCTCACACTCTTCTGAGCTCAGAATAAACCAGCAAATAAACCGTTTCTCAAACTGATAGTGAACAGTTAGTGATTCTGTACTCCATCTCTTAATGTCTTAATGTCTGAATTCATTATATCTAGAGACTGATTTTCTGAGAGTCCTGGTGACGCATGTTTCCCTGGCGGGTCACAATTTGTCTCTTCACCCTATCATGGACATGCTGGATACTATTTAATCCAGTCCCCATGCTTAGGGCCCTCCCAACCCTTCCACTCACAACAGGGCGTTGACGTCATCCTGTTTGTCAGCTTCAGTAGTCACATCTCCTCCTCCTCTGGATTCACAATCCTGCAGGCAGATTTAAACACATAGGACAGACAACAGCGTACCAGCATCCAAAGTCCTAAGAATCCTCAGAAGACGTAAAGAACATATTTTATTACTCCCATAATCACATCTTCCGATGCTGCCACAAAATCATTCCAGGCTTCTTCCACAAATTCTTCTACAGAATCTGTCACATCTGTAAAAATCACTCCTACCGTAAAGGCAAACATCCACGCTAACGCTAAAGCTGTGGGTTCTTTGGGATCTGATAAGAAAGGTGACCCTGTCGATCGAAGCCATACAGAATTCAAATATTCATAACCAGCAAACACCTCAGTAGTCATGATCTGTTTCAAGAAATCATTAATGCACTTCTCATTAGCTCGCTGCTATTTCACCGGAGGGTAATATTCGGTGGAAGCAGTCATATTGGCGGTACAATACTCTAACTCAGAACAATCACCCTGTTTACACTTATCAGCCAGATACCACTCAGGACCACTAGCATGAACAATCTTATGATTCAGACAATGACCTGAGTTGGACCTATAATGGACCTTAAAAACTGACAAAATTGTTGACATTATAGACCATCGAGGTGGGACTATAACACTTACTTTCGAGATGGGCGTGTAGTATTTCCATTCTAATAATGGATTTATTAGCCAGGAGAACAGCGATGTCATACTGAAACAAAACATCTACAAAACTGAACCACGTGGCCTTGACAAACAAAGCATTACAAATTTCCATCGGATCTTTCTTCCCCTGCGTACCCATAACCTTATTAACGATTAATACGCATCTATCTGGCTGAAATAATTGTTCCATCAGTCTGCAGCCTCTCACAACCCCTGCAAGCACAATTAAATATCTTTTACCATTAAGGACTAAAACTGGAACTGAATATCCTACAAAGAACGTAGTGCATTGTTGGCCTTCATGGCCCTCGACCCAAATGTCTTTACCTGTCTTATACAGCTATGATGGCTTTTGGTTAATTTGGTCATATCAGAAAATGAACTGATTACAAGTACATATTATTCTCTGGAAGCCCGGCTAAATGAATCAACATTGTTATTGCATTCCTGAAATGTGTCAGACCCTCAGTCACCTCACCGATACCAAATACAGACATTGTCTATAACCTGAACACTAGGATAAATACACTAGTTTTACAAAAACTATTATTTCCAAACCATTATACTGCAATAAGAGGGACTGTCTCTCCATTAATTTATTCCAGCATTAGAAACCATGCTGTGGTTCAAAACAAAAATGGTAGTCTAACTTAAAATAACCCATGAATAAGTATGACCCATATTAAGCCATCTTTAAAAATAGAAATAAAATGAATCTTAATCGTTATTTCCTCAAAAACCTAGAACAGTTCCTAGTTTATTACTTAATAACCCTTTTGTTAAGTTTTACTTTTACCACACATCCATTAGCAGTCATCATAGTTCACACGCTATTTAAACGAACATAAACCTAAACTTGTCAATGTTAAGAAAATTTGGTCGAAATGACATTATAAGTATCAAAGTGTTTAACTTCAAAAATAGAACTTATTTGCTTACTTATTGTCATGCATGTATTTTTATATCATGCCATTACTGTTAATCAAACTCAATGCCTTATTATTATTATTATTATTATGCAAATCTTCTCAATTATCATACCATATTACTGTACTCAGACTAAATTAACAGCACATTCAGAAGCAAATCCTAAGGATCTCATGTAAAGTCAATTTAGTTCTCACTGTGCAATTAAATGGGTCCTATTATGCTCTTTTACAAAGTCTTGATTTTGTTTCGGGGGTGTCCTAGAATAGGCTCTCATACCAGGTTGTTCAAAAAAACACATTGTTTTTCACATATTTCACTGTGAAATTTTAGATAATGTTTCTTTGTCATGTCACTTGTAATGTCTGGTTAGGACAGATTTATCCAGATGACATTTTACTGCTTGATGCATTATTGTGTCTCATTTGGTGAGGACACAGCATCAGACCTGAAAGTGCTGATCTGAAGATGATCTACTTACTGTGAATCGTTTTTGTATGTCTGTGTAGAGAAGATGGTTGATTGAAATGCTTCCCACATACAGTGCAGTGATATGGTTTCTCTCCAGTGTGGATATTCTCATGTGTTTTCAGATTTCCTGACCGACTGAATTTCTTGTCACAGTGTGAACACTTGTAAAGTTTCTCTCCAGTGTGTATCCTCTCGTGTGTTTTCACATCTCCTGACCAACTAAATCTCTTGTCACAGTGTGAACACTTGTAAGGTTTCTCCCCAGTGTGGATCCTTTCATGTTTTTTCAGAGCTCCTAAACAACTAAATGTCTTGTCACAGTGTGAACACTTGTAAGGTTTCTCTCCAGTGTGGATCCTCTCGTGTGTTTTCAGATCTCCTGACCAACTAAATCTCTTGTCACAGTGTGAACAATTGTAAGGTTTCTCTCCAGTATGAATCCTCTCATGCAGTTTTAAACAGTTTGCTGAAGTAAAAGTCTTCTCACACTCAAAGCACATGTATTCTCTCACACCAGTGTGTGTTTTCTGATGTTCTTTCAAACTTTGTAGATGTGAAAAACTCTTTCCACACAAATAACATGAATGTGGTTTCTCCTTTGAATGAACTCTCAGGTGTGCCTTCAGATATGAAGCCCTCAAAAATGTTTTGTCGCATTGATCACATGTGTACAGCTTCTCTCTCGTGTGGATGTTCATGTGATCCTTGAGGCTTGCTGATACTTTGAAACTCTTTCCACATTGATCACAAGTGAAAGGCTTCTCTCCAGTATGAACTTTCATATGTGTTGTAAGATTTCCTTTTAGTCTGAAACTCTTCCCACATTGATCACAAGTGAAAGGCTTCTCTCCAGTATGAACTTTCATATGTCTTGTAAGATTTCCTTTTAGTCTAAAACTCTTCCCACATTGATTACAAGTGAAAGGCTTCTCTCCAGTATGAACTTTCATGTGTGTTGTAAGACTTCCTTTTACTCTGAAACTCTTCCTACATTGATCACAAGTGAAAGGCTTCTCTCCAGTATGAACACTCATGTGAACATTAAGATTACTTTTGCTTGTCAATCTCTTTCCACACTGAGTGCAGGTGAAATATTTCTTGGCTCTTCTTTTCTTTAAATCTTTCTGTTTGCTTTGAGAGCAGCTAAAAGGTTTCTCTCCAGTTCTGACATGATCTACCTCTTCAACTTCACTCAAATCTTCATTCTCTTTTTCTTCAATCGACTCTGAAATACAAGTAAAAATGGCTAATTTTCAGAAACTCTCAGTAACCGTGACGCAACAGTGGAAAGTAGACACAGTTGAATTACAAAAGTTTGTTCATTCTGATTTTTTTTTTTTTATTATATGCACCTAAAACTTTCCATGAATGAGGTACATTAATCTTCAAATAATTATTTTTAAAACATTATAATCACAAATCTCATGTTTCTATAGGGATAACTATTAAATATGTTTGATCAACTACATAAATATATAACATACATTTTATTGAAAAAAGTAGTTCATAGAAAATGTCCCATATTTGGCTACTTGATGCTTTAGCTATATTATAGGGGAAGTCGTGGCCTAGTGGTTAGAGAGTTTAACTCCTAACCCTAAGGTTGTGGGTTCGGTCTCGGGCCGGCAACACCACGACTGAGGTGCCCTTGAGCAAGGCACCGAACCCCCAACTGCTCCCCGGGCGCCGCAGCATAAATGATGCCCACTGCTCCGGGTGTGTGTTCACGGTGTGTGTGTGTTCACTGCTGTGTGTGTGGACTTTGGATGGGTTAAATGCAGAGCACGAATTCTGAGTATGGGTCACCATACCACACATTCATTTTTCCTATTACAACAAACAAAATCTCCTTAAAACTTAAACAGTCAGCCTCATTAATGAAGAATGAAGAATAAAGACCAACCTGTTAGTTCTTCAGTATCTTCAGTGAGTTTGATTCTGCAGGGTTCTGGATCTCTCATCTTCTCTCTGTCCTCTTTAATAAACTCAGTCTTTGCAGATTCAATCTCAAACTGATGCTAATATCCCAACATGCACTTATAAACTAATGTGAATATCCCATCATAGGAGCTTCAATTGCTGAATGTCACATTAATATCTGAGTAGATTAACCGCACTGAACGTCTGGGTAGAAAAGAATATTTGCCAAAACCAGTAAAACAGTTTACTTTAGGGATGCTCCAATCAGGACTTTTGAGGCCAATCACCTATCACAGGAAGCATTATCTGCCGATACTGATCTTTTTAAAGGTGCCATAGAATGCATTGATACAATATTTTAAATTGTTCTCTGATGTCCCCAGAGTGTGTATGCGAAGTTTATCTCAAAATACCCCAAGGATATTTTTTTATAGCTTCTTGAAATTGTCACTTTTAGGGTATGAGCCAAAACACTCTGTTTATGTCTATGTCCCCTTTAAATAAGAATGAGCTGGTGCTCCCGCCTCCCTTCCATTGTTGCCAACTCCGTGGTTTTCCCGCGAAATTGTGATACTTTAACACTGTTGCCGCGGGTTGCTTTTCATGTCAGCGGGAGGGTTTTGTTGCGAAAACCTGGCAACCATGCTCCCTTCTCAGAAGAGTTCGGAGCTTCAAGAACTCATGCTCACGGGCATAACAGTGTTACTGTGACCGTGTTACTGACCTCACACATTGCTTCCAAACGCAATTTTTAACTACCACATTCCTACACACGATCATTCTAGTAGCACGTGAAGGCAGCATTATTGAAAGCAGGCAGAGACAATGGTAGCTTTAGCAACATTAGCCTTACAGAGAGCCAAGAAGCTCTTTTGGAAAACAAAATATGATGCTTGATGCTTACTCTGTCTGGAGTCTGGACGTTTGCACACAAAACGTTGGTATCAATCCCTCTTTCAGAAGCAATCTTAGCACAACTCCAGCCCTGAACTGACCCTCGTTTGTGAGGCAGTAGAGTCCGGTGTAAAATGTTAGCACAAAGTATAGGACTTTCCAGTTTTTTTTCTGGGACATTTCCTTCGAAAATGAAAGTTAACCACTGTGTCCTCAGTGGTCTATGGAGACTCCTATGTTCGTTAATGCATCCCAACACAACACTTTTAATGGCTCTTTGGTGCTGACATTGTACCACACACTGCGGCCACACAACTGTGTTCAAACACAGTTTTGATTTCAAATCCAAACACTGTTACTCGTTTATCGATGCATCGATTAAAAACCCTGACGATGCATATGCATCGATCTTGAAACATGATTTTTGAATCGTGAATCGCCGATCTCGGACAGTAATCAATTTCTATAGCGATTCAATGCTTTCAAAATATATACACATTTAATTACTACAAGCACAAATTAATGGAGATCTTGAACCGTATTTGTACCGCATCTCTCCTTCACACACTCCACTATTACAGGATTGCGCTCTCTCTTTGTCTCTGACGCAGCTGATGTGTGATCTCTCCTTAGGACTGCAAAAAAAGTGACTCGCTCTCATAGACATGCCAGGCTTTATCTGCAGCTAAACTGAATAAAAAGTAGAATGAACGGATAAATAAATAAAATTTATGAATGATGCAGTGCTTATTGACATATAGAAAATTTAAATATTTGCGAATTAAATGTAGTATATAAAACAATCATAAAATTGCCATTAGGAAAAAATTAAAGATTACAAATGATTGATTATTGTCCAGCAGTGTATTTAATTTCTTACAGCAAATTAAAAGTAATAAAAAAAGAAGAGAATTCCTTGTAAAAAAAAAAATAAAAATAAAAAAAAAATAATTATGATAATACATAGGTTACATAAAATTATTGTATTTGACATTTCTGTCACTCTGAAATGATGGTTACGCCCCTGGTGTGACAAAATGTTAGCCTATGCATAATACTTTTAAAGCTCTTTTTTAAAATCTTGGCTTACATACATTTTTACGTATGCCATGTCATGCCATAGCATCATTAAACTAGCATCTAACAATGAACAAAAGTGTTTTTTTTTCTCTCAAACCTATGGTTCTCTAACCATAAAGGCTGCTGTGTAATTTGCCCTGTGACTAAGCATTTAAAGAATTTAGGGGAAGCATTTAAATAAACCTTAAGAATGCAGAATCTAATCGTTATAATCGAATCGAATCAAATTAAATTGTTAATCGAATAGAATTGAATCATTCTAAATTTGCAAAAATCGTTCTTGAATCGAACCGAAAACCTATGAATCGTGAATCGAATCGAATCGCTGCCTACTCAAAGATTCACAGCACTACTGAATATGCTTTTTCAGCATTGTGAATCTTTTTTTTTTTTTTTTTTTTTTTACACAGTACAGTAATACAATCTATTGCAATCAGAATCAACAGAAGAGCAATAATAATCAAGTGTTATAAAAAGTCTCAGTTAGCCTAATGCAGTACACATAGCAAGGTCTTTTTTAATTATATAATAGATAAAAATAAAATATAGATGGAATAGAAAAAAAATAGAGAACGCTAATGTAAGAGGTCTTTTTTTTTTTTTTTTTTTTTTTTTTTTTTAAGGGTCCATTATGGCTCTCATACTACGTTGTTCGAAAAACATTATTTTTCACATATTTTACATTATTACAACACCTCTCTCCCCAGTCTGGCATGAATAGCTCAAAAAGTTCCTGTATCAAATGAAGGCCGGCCTTCTGAAATACGAAATGTGCTGTGATTGGTTAGCTGGGCCAGTGTGTGCTGTGATTGGTTAATTCTTGAAGATGGCTAAGGACTGAGTTTGCTCACTTTGAATCTGCTCGGATTTAAAGTTGATTTAAACTTCTTTTCCAACGTTATCACAAACTTACTATTGACAGAAACAGTCAGCTCTACTGCCATTTATTTTGCATTTAAATCTTTATTACAAGCAATCCTGCAGTCAATAAAGAACTTTGTTTTCCTACCTTCACGAGTGCCATCTATTATTGCTTATCTAGGAGTGCTCTTTTCCTTTAAACCTAGCCTAAAATTCATATGTGCTGCTGTGAAACACAGTAGACTTTCATTATGTGCATTTATGGTGTAATTACTACATTTTCGTGTGAAATTCAAGTTCATATTTACCGCAAACAATGCGTTGTCAATTTAATTCAACGTGTGCAGCGCAGCAGTGGACTCGGTGCGGAAACGATATCTGCACTGCTGGCAACGCACCGCTATTAGAACGCACTACTGGACCACAACCGTGTGCAGTGTGAACACTTTATAAACACTGCGAAACACTGTCAAGCCAGCCGCGGTTCAGAAAAACACTGTCAAGCCAGCCGCGATTGAAATTTGTGTATTATAATGATTACGGTAATGGCAGGAAAACACAAAGGGAACGCGCTTTCAGAGCACTTTTCATTTAGACGCCCAGAATTGAGATATGATATAACAAGATGACATTTCTCTATTTATTTTTTGTACTTCCGCTTTAATATGCGTGTTATTTATTGGTGTTTTGACAGTTGTGTTACTATATTTTTCAACCTTACAAATCATAGCAGGATTCGTAGAAAAAGAGAAATGTGAAATTATTCAATTTAGAGGGCTATAAAGACCCCATTTCTAATAAGTAGAAAAAACAATGGCCAGTTCCTATAAGGGACATCCCATACTATATGCACACCTCATATAAAGCATTTTACTGCAGCGATTTTGAGATATGGGGCATTATTCTACTTCAGAGGCCTATAAAGACCCTATTTCAAATAAGTAGAAAAGGCTTATGTTTAGTTCTTATACAGAATGTCCATACTATATGCACACCTCATATAAAACATTTTACTGCAGCGATTTTGAGATATGGGGCATTATTCTACTTCCGTAGCCTATAAAGACCCTATTTCAAATAAGTAGAAAAGGCTAATGTTTAGTTCTTATACAGAATGTCCATACTATATGCACACCTCATATCAAACTATTTTACTGCAGCATTTTTGAGATATGGGACCATATGGCGCTTTAGAGGGCTATAAAGACTCCATTTCTAATAAGTAGAAGAAAAACAATGGTCAGTTCCTGTAAACGTCCATATGTCCCCTCATATACATTTTACTGAGCATTTTTTGACTGAACATTATCCCATATGCACACCTTATATGAAACAATTTTACTGCAGCGTACAACTAAAGAAAAGCAAATACCACATTACTACATGTTAGCATCCAACAAAGACCCCATTTTTGACAACTAAAGAAAAGCAATTATCAGTTTATATAAGGGACGTCCCATACTATATGCACACCTCATATAAAACATTTTACTGCAGCATTTTCGAGATATGACACATTATTACACTTTACAGGGCTATAAAAACCCAATTTCTAATAAGTAGAAAAAGCTAACGGTTAGTTCTTATACGGGACGTCCCATACCATCCACCTTATTTCTCACGTAAGCGCGGGCGCCGTAATTTTTGAACTATAATGTGTCAGATTTCCGGTAAAGCACTTCCGCTAATAGTAGTTGTATTGTGATGCAGTAGTTTTGCGGTCACTGTGTAGATTTTACAGGCTAGTTTACTTTTAATATGGATCGCAGAAAGACTGGCGTACTTTGTGTAGTTAGGGGGTGTCATAATAGCTGGTGCAAGTGTAAAAAAATACCTGCAAGAGATTTGTTTTGACCATAATCCACGCAGCAGAGCTGGATGTGGTTGGGGCACCCTATGATTTGCATGCCCCACCAAAGGGAGAAGCTCGTCGGCTTTGGTTAAAACTAAAAGCCTTAAACTTAAAGAAACCACCGACATTTCCGTGAGTTTGCTCTTTCCAATTCGTTGATGGCAGACTCACGGAAAATCATCCATTCCCGAGAAACGATGCTCCCGTGAAGACTCAGAGGTATATATATCCACAAACAGGTATGTTACAGCTTTTTGTTAAACTACGTGCACTAACAAAATACATTGTTTAAACTATTTCTTTATCGATGACACTCCTATTGAGCATGAATAATATTTAGTGCAAATCTGAAGTTGTTGATAACAGAAGAAAATTATTACAAAAAAAAGTGCAAAGGGAGATAGCTAAAAATAAAATTCTGTCATTTACTTACTCTCGAGTTGTTCCAAAGAAATGTATACAGGTTTAGAACAAGTCGATGTTGAGTAAATGATGAAAACGTTCATTTTTGGGTGAACTATCACTTAAAGCCAGGTACTGTGATTGTATTGAATAAAAATACTACTGTACTGTGACTGGAACTCGTCCCCTTGGAATTATAAGGTTCTATCTGACATTTTTGTCAAAATTGAGTTATTCACATATTCTTATTCTGTGTCAACGTATTTACATTATGTGATAGATTTTTTAATGTTGTGTACATTATGGGACTTTTTATTAAAAAAAACAATAAGGTTCTATCTACACAGTCGAATGGAACACAAAAACTTTGAAGCTCAATATCTCAAAACTACTCGGAATGCAGACAGAACCTTATAATTCCAAGGGGACGAACTGTGATTGGGTGGGGAAGTTGTGGCCTAGTGGTTAGAGACTTTGACTCCTAACCCTAAGGTTGTGGGTTCGAGTCTCGGGCCGGCAATACCACGACTGAGGTGCCCTTGAGCAAGGCACCGAACCTCCAACTGCTCCCCGGGCGCCGCAGCATAAATGGACCATGAGACCGCACAAATGGAGCCATTGCAGCTGCCCCTTCAGTACAACAATGCTGCACTCAGTGGGGGGTCCAGGCATTGACTTGGGCTATGTCTCAGGAAATTTTTTGTAATAATGTTAGAAAGGCAACACAGTTCCACAGTGAAGATCCCTTAGCCTTTGGTGAGCAAGGTGAGACCATGACCCGCACAAAAATGGAGCCATTGCCAGCTGCCCTTCAGTACAACAATGCTGCACTCAGGAATGACACTAGCTCTTTGTTGTACACTGGCTTCACCCTTAGTGTCTTTAAAGAACATGTTAAATATCTCCAACAATTCTAAGATGCACATAATGGACCAAATGATGACCATGATGAAGCTGAAGTTGAATTTACTTCAATTAGATCTTGCAAAACGCTCTGATGTGTCCCAGAGTGTAGTAAGCCAAATTATTTTCTACTGGATTGATAAAGTGGTAGGGCTGTAGCGATACACTAATCTCACGATACGATACGATACACGATATTCTACTTATTAGAAATGGGGTCTTCGTAGCCTTCTAAAGTGTAATAATGTGTTATATCTTAAAAATGCTGCAGTAAAATGGTTTCATATCAGGTCTGCATATTAAGGATGGGTCACGATTTTCGAATATTCGATTAGTTGATTTAATTATAGAATATCGAATAGGTTGTGCGACTATTGTCATTCCCCATGTTTTCCGTGCTGATACGGTGGTGACACATTCATGTTGTAAGCAGAGGATGGCGCTGCCAATAATGCACCTAAAAGCTGTCAAAGACAACAGAAAAACACATTGTTTCATGTGCACACTGTAGACTCGCGTGGCATATAACGGTTACAGTAACTTGGGGCAATGTCAAATAAGAGTTCTGTGTGGACCACAAACACCCCTGACTGGGTAAGAGGTGTGGCTGAATTTGTGTTCAGAAAGGCTCGTAAAACAAATAACGGAGCCACTAAAGGGAAATGTTTAGCTGCTTGCTATTGGTAGCCTGTTATATTACAGTACATAATATTTCACTTACCACATAAACAGAGTAAGGAGAGATGACTGATAGAATGATGGTGAAAGATTTGCAGGTCCTGAGCAGCACTGACAAATATCTAATCTTGTAAAATGTGTGGTAAGCACTGCTCTGTATGTGTGTGATTGCAAATCTCGAAAGTTAGAGTAAAAAACAAGCGCTCATTGTAAAGTAATTTCAATGCCCCACATATTAATAACGGCTCCCTGATGCCTGCAGTTTATATACAGTATGATTGCCCAATGATATAATTGCGACAGAAGATATTGAAGTAATATATATTTTTCCTCCCATCTCATATCTATTCCCTATAGGGGTTCCATTTTTTGAAATGGAAATGTCTTAGCTTTATAAGCAGTTGATTCAATGGACTGTTATGTATATATAAGTGCTGTCATTCGGTTTTGTTTATTATATTAATATGTTTCAGCACGTTACAATCATTATATGGCTTGAGTTAAGGTAGCATACCTTCTAAATTAAACAGACTAACATACAGATTTGAAGCACAAATCCTATCTCTCTCTCTCTCAGTTTGTGTGTGTTTGTGCGTGCATGTGAGGGAGGGGTGCGATTTTCGAATAATAATCAAATAATACCCAGTGATTTTCCAATATAATTTTTGCTTGGATTGCCCATCCCTACTGCATATAGTACGGGACATCCCGTATAAGAACTGACCATTGTTTTTTTCTACTTATTAGGAATAGGGTCTTTATAGGCCTCTAAAATCTAATAATGTGTTATATCTCAAAAATGCTGCAGTAAAATGTTTTTATAGGAGGTGTGCATATAATATGGGATGTCCCATATAAAAACTGACTATTCATTTATTCTACTTATTAGAAATGGTCCCATATAGTTCCATATCTCTAAAACACTGCAGTACAATGGTTTTAAAGGAGGTCTGCATATAGTATGGGATGTCCCATATAAGAACTGACCATAGGGTTTTACTATTTATTAGAAATGGGACTTTATAGGCCTCTGAAATAGAATAATGTCCCATATCTCAAAAATGCTGCAGTAAAATGTTCTATATGAGGTGTGCATATAGTATGGGACGCCCCTTAAAGTAACTGGGCATTGTTTTTTTCTACTTATTAGAAATGGGGTCTTTATAGCCCTCTAAATCGAAAAATTTCCAATTTCTCTTTTTCTACGAAGCCTGCTATGATTTGAAAGGTCAAAAAATAGGCTATATCAGGGGTGGCAAACGTTGGTCCTGGAGAGCCGCAGCCCTGCAGAGTTTTGCTTCAACCCAAGTGTTTTTCTGAACCGCGGCTGGCTTGACCGCAGTTTATAAACCAGGTTTATATCTGAGAGTGTGCACGTCTGGTTTTGTACAAGAGCAGAGGAAATCCACGTGCGAGCAGGGAGATTCGTGCTCGCACATTATATTAATCTACCTTCGTGCTACAACAATGCACTCTCAACATTTGTCATTAAAATAACGCCATATTTAATCTGTTAACATGAGGATGGAAAAATAACAGACTGCAAACAGAGTTTGTGTGAACCTGGCATTATGTGTGTGCGATGTGAGTGTGCATTCCATGAGTGCACAGTCTCCAGGAGAGCGTGTGAATGCTGAATGGTTAACAACCCTCTACATTGCGAGTAAATCACTCGCATATGCGACTAAATTTTACTTTGGGTGACTAAATGATGTCTGTCGTTAGCCATTGGCTAGTAAATTCTTAGATTTTACTTGCCAGTGTGTGTGTTCGAGGCTATTATAAGTTTAGCACAGATATATTTTCACTCGCGGAACACTGACTGAGCGCTTCAGAGTTTCGCTCTCCATCAAGCGATCTGTACTTTTTCAATTCATCTCAATGGACGCACAACGCACCTGTGTTTGACGCTCTGTAAACTCTTTGCTGATTACTGTTTCTCACACATGCAAAGAGAGAGAGCGAGAGTCAAACCACGCTAAATCGACGCGCTACATGTAAACTATATTAATTGTTGTATTTTCCTGTCAAAATAATGGAGTTCATTTAGAATTATTTAGCTTTTTAGAACAAGCAGAAGATATGCCGGTTTCTCCGGTAGTGGGCACAAATGGCAATCTCATTGGCTGTCGCTGATCTATTACCGTCCCTGTTTTGATTTCAGCATATCAGTTCGACCGAACGCAGACAACGTGATTAATATTCATGAACCCAGCATCTCATCAATCCGTAGTGCATTGTATATTGTTATTAGTATGGTAGTAGAATTAGTAGTAGTATTATCTTTTAATAATAATTAATATCATCTATTTCTATATTTTTTTTTACAGAAACCCTGAATGATCAACAATATCTTAAGCATCAACACCAGTCTTAAATTCAGTTAAAATGACAAATATGCATTCATACATGGTTACCAAGTTTTAGTTCTAATCACTAAAGTTCTATCATTAAATAGTGCTTAATTATCATAATACCATAATGTAATCCTAGACTGACTTATTAAGAAGCTAAGATTTAAGAAGCTGTGTCATTTTACAAAGATAAGTTGATTGGATTCATGTATATGTGTATGTATGTATGTATATATATATATATATATATATATATATATGTGTGTGTGTGTGTGTGTGTGTGTGTGTGTGTGTGTGTGTGTGTGTAAAATCAGTCTGGCGAGTAAACTCAAAAATGTACTAGCCAATGGCGATTATATTGCCATGGTGTGCGTAGAGGGTTGGTTAAACACAAGAATTGAAAAGAAATGTATAAACTTTAATGACGATGCGACACTGACCCGGTTGTGCTGAAGTGATAATTCCTTTGTCACCTGTGAAGATCGCTTATAGTGCAGACGCAATGTGATTTGAAACAATTTGCCTTTAGAAGACGAATGAGCTTTATTGCCAAGAATGTTTTTACTTGCCTTTAAACTTTGCGCAGTTTGCGCATTTTTGGAGAGAAAGAGAGCGAGCATGTGGTGATTAGATTCACTCATGCTGTTTGTGAAACTGCATCTCACATAAGGTTTTCAAATAACTTTATAAGTTATTTAATGAATAAATATGAATTGTACCTCATCTTCAGCATTATAATTATTTAACTAATGGACGGTACCGCTGCATGTCGTGCCAGACCTCTAACGGCAGGCGCGTCATCAGCTTGGATCTGCATTTTTATATACCATATATCAATCATCACAAACCGACTATCAACCAACCCAAATCGACTAACCCACGATCAGTCGGCGCACCCATAGTTAACTTGGTTATCTTTTTCATTAATTTACACATTTAAGCATTTATATGTAAGTGAAGCAGATGTCCTTCAAATTATATCTTTGAAGAGACCAGAGTCTTGCTGTCTCTTTGTAGATCATTATATTACTATATTAAAAGTAACAGCATCAACGCAAAGAGCAGATCAATTTAAAATGCTCATTCAGTAACACTGCACTCACACGCACAATCTATGCATTTGTTTTGTTTTTCTGTTGTTAACATTTCTATCCATATTTTAGGTTTTATTCTGCCCCAGTATTAACATATAAGAAGATATCTGTCTAGAAATATAGAACAGAATACAATGTAAATTCTTCAAAATATAAATAACAGTGAGAATTAAAAACTAAAGCATAAACACAGACATTTGATAATGCCCATCTTCATTCACAATTACCGGCAAATAACTACACTAAAGCACATCTAAATATAGTTTGATTTTCTAACTACATTCAGAGCAATTAATTACATTATTAACATGTTATAGTTTTATACGTGCAGTAACTGACAGTGATCATAAAATCTTCTTTAAATAGAAAGAGTACCACAAAGCAAAAATGTAATGTTTCCAGTGTAAAGCTATATCTCTTCATATTTCTGCATAGATTTAAAATATCCCACGTGGCTCATTATACAGACTAATTTTATGAAGTATTTAGCAGTAGGCCTATCTGTTCTTTATTTTAACCATGTAAAGTAACTAACAAATTTAAACTATACAAAAGATAAATCTCAGAATAACTTTATAAAAAATAGCAGCAGCAAAATTTGATAACGGTTCGCATTCCACAGATCAGGATACATTCAGTAACCGCGAGATTAAGCCGGGTTTCCATCCAAAATTGAGAATTTAACTTGTGCGCAAAATTGGAACATCGCACAAAACATTTGCGAACAAGCACCGTTTCCATCCAACGAGTCAAAGAGAACAAAATCGTCACTTCCTGATAAACTGGCACTATACATCACTAAGAAAAGTAGGAGAAGCTACTGAATATAATACTTTTCATAGGCTATATAATAAATTACTTGCACCTCAGAACGAGTAGATGAAACAATGAATAGGCTACAGTTATTGCTTTCGGAGGTGGATGCTGCTGTTTGGGAACGCGTTTAACAGTTCTGGGAGGCAATGATACAGAAATACTTTGATGACCGACTTTGCGCGGGCATTTTCGAATAACCATATAACAGCATTTTAGATGCTGTGGAATGAGATCGGTCCGCTGGTTAGTCGGGATTTACCGTCCCATAGCACAAAGTCACATTGCTTTTTTGATGCGCTTGGAGGAATTCAAAAACCACCTCAAGCGAGGGTAAAAACTTTTTCTGCGAATTAAGGCATTTTTATTCGTAATTCAGCATTTCCATTACTCGATTCTGATGCGATACTTCAAAATGCGCATAAAAGCATTGTGATGGAAACCCAGCATTGTCACTCCAAACATCGAAACAATCATTCACACGAGCATACAAACACACAAAATCTGAATTTAACATGTTTTTCTCACATGCTGTTCTAAGTGTTTAAGTCGGCAAAGATACAAACAGCGATACTCGATGATAACAATTCAGAAACGACCTCGTATGTTGCACAAACAAACTGTGTAAAGTGTATTTTACATTTAAATATGTGAAAACCGGGATCTGCTCACCTCTCCTCAGGAGACTCGACGCTGAGTGAACGAACTCTAGTGATGACGTCATCGCCGCGAGGCGGGATCAATGGCAGATCATCAAAAAGCGCCAAATTATATTTAAAACGCCAAAACATTTATAAAACAACAACAAGGGTTAACTAACATATACTAACATTTAAATTAATTTAGATATATTAACATTTAGCTTTAAGTTGTTTTGTGTTTGATAAGAAATAAAGCCAAAAGCCGAAGAAGTTTTTATTTATTTATTTATTTTTGTTATAGGCTATTGTAGGCAATTGTTTTTGCAAATGTACGCGATCACTATACACTGACGTGACAGACAGTGATTAACCTAGTTCATTTGTCTCTATGCATAAAGATAAATTTACATAGATGGGCGAAACATAATCATCTGAATTTGTAAATGTGGCCAATTACATTTGCATTAAGATTTGATTAATATTTGATTGCAATTACAATTTGCGCTAGTCTATAATTTAAATGAATATATTACATTTAAATAATGAGCCCACAATGGCAAAAATAAGCCTTTTTAATGAAAGTAAAGGTCAATGTTTAATAAAATTGTCAATGAAATGAAAATGTTAAATTAAACTAGAAAAAAAAAGTTTAAGAGATTATCGTTCAATTTATATATTGCATTCTTCTTCTTTTTAATGTTTAACAGCGGTTGGCATCCAGCGTAACTGGTGCATTACCGCCACCATCTGCTCCGGTGTGTGGATCAAATAATAGATTAGGTTTACAGTCTAATTCACCCATTTCCCTCCTTTCCTCCTTCTCCCCCAAGCATACAAATCTACACAGTTCATCCTTATTCTACTATATAACAATAATATTACTAATAACAATTGTAACCTTCCTCAATACTCCTATAGCTCTTCATGCTCTATTAAAATCCCCGGTGTCCCTTAAAGGGATAGTTCACCCAAACTTACTCACCCTCGTGTCGTTTCAAACCCGTAAGACCTTCGTTCATCTTCAGAACAGAAATTAAGATATTTCTGATGGAATCTGGAGCTGTCTGACCCTGCATAGACAGCAGCGCAACTGAAATGTTCCCAAGTCCAGAAACGTAGCAAGGCGATCTGTAAAATAACCCATGTGACATCAGTGGTTCATCCGCAATTATACAAAGCTACGAGAATACTTTTTGTACTCAAAAGAAAAGAAAAAAATCGACTTTGAACTCTGTTTTCTTCATAATAATAGCATAACGAAATAGATTTGGCAAACAATCCAGCGTATCTTCTTCTTTGGAAAGCGTCAAATAATTTTACAATGCATTTTTGCAGAGGTGAGCAATGTAGCCAATCACAGACATGTTTGTTGATTTCTAAAACGCAATGGCCAATCAGAGGAGTTTAGGCTGAAATCCACGCACTCACCGCTCCAGTCACCGTGCTGAGTTATATGCTCGTAATTTCTTTCTAACATAAAAAAAGTTTCATCGTGTGGTCACGTTAGTTTTTTTTTAATTTTTTTATTTTTTTTGGAACTTTGTAAAATCGTGATGAATGAGCGACTGTTTTTAATAAATTTGAAGGGAGCACTCTTTGCATGCTGTATACGATAATATATTCAGAATTTAAATAAAACTTCCCAGACAGGAAGCAGTTTCGGCCCACATCTGGCCCGCATGGATTTCACAAAGCTAACTACTACACTAGATAGAAAAAGATAATAATTTCAGAAGCACATATGTGATTCTGCAACCGAGCCTGGTCCAAACGCATGCAGATACTGTATGTTGACATACAGTATTTGACCCAACTGTGGAACACACAACACTATTTATACACACATACACTTATTTAACACACATACTTAGTCTACGCTTCAAATTTGCACAAAATATACCTGTACATACAAAACTGTCTATTGTAATATACCTGCACATACAATTGTCAATTTGTATATTGTTATTCCTTACTTACTTGTTCTATTTTTTTTTTTTATTATTATTCTTTTATTATGTGTTTTTGTTCTGTCGTTGTCATTCTGTTGCACTGCGGAGCTTCTGTCACGAAAACAAATTCCTCGTATGTGTAAACATACCTGGCAATAAAGCTCATTCTGATTCTGATTCTTTACACAGGATTTAGGTTAAGAAACGGTTATTATTTGTATTGGCTGCCACGCCAAATCATGCTCACTTGCTTGCTTTTCTGTTTAATTTAACAGTGTTTTTGTGAACATATATACATTAATAACAAATAATTGTAACATTTTACAATATGGTTCGATGTTAGTTAATGTATTAAAATGTATTAACGTGTCAGTTAATTATTGTAAAGTGCTACCTAAATAATATATTTTGAGCATTCACTTGAAAATATTACACTCCCCCCCATATATATATATATATATATATATATATTATATATATATATATATATATATATATATATATATATATATATATATATATATATGCTTTGATTATGTTAATTCTGTGCAATTAAATCAAATTATCTTAACATAATTTTGATAACTTCACTAAAATTAAATTTTAATACAAATTGTAATGGTTTGTTGTCGCATGTTTCATTTCATTTCATCTTTAATAACGCAAAAACCTTGTGTAAATCCTTTATTTAATCATTTGAACAATGTGTCATTTAAATGACATGTCTAAACAACATTGTGCTTTCAAAAACTTAGCATAAATAACTTCTCTGATGATTAAATGTAATAAAACTACATATTAGTTTTAATGAGACTAGTATAAAAACAAAGACAGTTACTGTTGTATGCATAACATTTAGTGCACCAATATATGTAAACCTTCATAAGAACTTTTTGTAAACAAGATCATAAACATAAGTAACATTACACTGCATGTAACTGTGTGTTTAAAAACGAATAAAACATTGTAACACTAATCATTTATTTCATTTCTCACAGAAACCTTAAAACTGTATGCAAGAATATCAGTACCTGGAACTGTTATTTCAAGAAAAACGCTTTTGTTTCAAATAAATTTATATATAGATTCATTACAAAATCTACTAACAGTCTATGCTGAAGATCATAGCTTGAATATTTTTTATTATTTAATGCTGTATTGATCAATTTGTCCCGGAGCATTTTTAGAAGACTTGCTCCTAAAAGTCAGCCCAATTGTGCTCTTCTGTCATTTTCTCTAAGAGCACTGTCTATATTGTAATCCTCCTCTTCATGTTTTAATAAATTAAATGTATGTAGAAAATAATGCTGACATACAGTATCTGACCCTTACCCAAACTATAGGGCCAAATTCAGACAAAAAGGGATAAAGAAACAAGAGTAGGCAAAGGGGAACAGTCTAAACAACGAGATCACCGTTTACCCTCTACAGTGGTGTCTTGCATGAAGGCTGCTGGAATTTTCCGGGGTTGATCGTTTATAGTCTCAGCGGTCATTCAAAAAACGGTCCATCTCACTGATGGAGTTTAGATTTGAAATTTTGGGCCTTGATAGAGAGTTCACCTCCATCCAACTCCATGATGAGTTTTTGCAGAATTTCAAAAGTAAAACGCAACTTTGTGGGGTACTGCAGGTTAAGAGCATAAATTAGACCGAACAACATTGACGTTGCAAAAGCCACGCTGTCGAGATCCCAAAGCACTGCCACACCCTCTAGCACAATTCCTACATCACGGGCTTCATTGTCTGCAGTGTCCTTTATCACGAAGATGCCCTTCTCAATGGCACTCTGTAAAAGATCGTCTTCCATGTCCTAAAGACAGAAAACAAGATGAATATGTATTTAACACATGAACAAGAAATATGAGGGGTAGCTTTTTTGTAACTTACTAGGCAAGTCATTTTTAGAAAAATGCCAATGTTTGCAGTGACCTCAGTCTACTATCCTGTCCAATTAAAAGGCATAATGGAATATTACTTAAAGAAAGGACCATCAAATTGTTTTTTTTTTCCATTTTATTTTGACTTAAGAACTACTAAAATTGGGTTAGTTTTAGAACCCTAAACATCTGTGTTGACATCACACATTCCAGTGAACAAATTAGCACATACATGTCTGTTAAATTTGACACCATCTGTAAAATATACACCAGGGGTGGCCAATCCTGCTCCTGGAGATCTACTGGAGATTTCTAGTAATCCTAAAGACCTTGATTAGCTGAATCAGATGTGTTTGATTAGAGTTTGAGCTAAACTGTGCAGAGCTGCGGCCCTCCAGGAACTGAGTTTGACACCCCGGCTTTAAGTCATTACACAGCAAGAATAGGAGATGGGGAAAATATAATTGGATTTGTTCGAAATTAGAAATGTAATTTGTTTACCACATATGTGCTACTAGCCATGTGCTGGTTTTAAGTAATGCAGCATATCATAGTATTGAATATGCACACTAGTCTTATAGGGAATAGGCTTGCTGCGATAGACCGTTTTTTCGGTTATACCGGTGTTAAGCCGCAACACCGGTTACGTCATTTGCCTACCACTGTACCGCCCCCCTTCATCATTTTGATTTTTTTATAGTAACAAAAATAATTTAGCCTAGTTCAGTTATAGGACAGACATGTTTAAAAACAAAATGCTCAATACAGAGTGCCGAACCGTGCGCATACAACAGTGCACCACGGAGCAGCGTCAGATTTTATTTATCACGTGAGGAAAGTGAGTCGAGCTGATTGACAAGAGTGAGGTGAGAAAGACAAGACGATGGCAGAAGGTTGTTTAGAAAGGAAATGCAAAGGCGCCTGTTTGGCAATATTTTAGATTTTGAAAAGCCTGGACTGTTGCTGGATGCTTTTTTAAACATGCGTTTCTTATTTATTTGGTTCCACAGTGTTAGCTGATTACTTTATTTAAACTCTGTGTATTTTAGTTATTTTATTGTACATCAAGGTGTATATGCCGTGCCTCCAAGCGTTCTTATTCGTTTAGCTAATAAACGTTATATGTTCCTTATTTATTTGGTTCCACAGTGTTTGCTGATTTTCTGCTTTATATACCTGTTTAAACTTTGTGTAGCCTAAGTAATTTGTTGTTTTATTAGGCATATATAGTGTATTTTTATTTGTTTCGTTAATAAAAGTTCTACGAGTTTGACGTCGTTGCTTAAATTGAATCAACGCAAAATTGCTAATTTGAAAGTGAAAATAATATGCGCACAACGCTTTTTCAAGCTATTTGAAAGCCAAGAAATCCAAGGAAAAGAGGAAAAACTTGAACAATTGCTTGATGCCGAATTGCAGCAATTCAGTTGCCGCTAATTTGAAAGTGAAAGTAAAATGCGCACAGCACTTTTACAAGCCATTTGAAAGCGAAGAAAAGAGGGAAACTCAAATGAACTAACACCCCCCACCCCAACGTTGATACCGGTATTACCGGTGTTGTCACACGACGATTAACCACCACAACCCTAATAGGGAACCGCAGGGATGACATATTTTATATGCAAAACCCATCACTCCAAAGTCTATGGGTTTTTTTTAATGGGTTTTTGGTAAATCACCTGAAATACACTGTGTTCCAAATTATTATGCAAGTGACACATCAATAGGATTTCGGTACAATAAACAGATTTTTGTTTGTTTTTTTCACATCATTTCAGGTAACTGGTATAAATCTCAGACAGGTTTGTTCAATAGTTTGCTAGGTCTTCTTAGGTAAATGGAAACCCTACTTGAAGAGGTTGTTCCACATTATTAAGCAAGTCACAGTTCTCATTAAATATGGTGAGGAAGTGAGGAAGAAAGATCTTTCTGAAGATGAAAAGCATGAAACAATGCAATGTCTTGCAAAACGCATAAAAACAAAAAATACTTTGCAAAAAGCAAATAGAGATTATTGAGCTGTCAAAAGATTTATGAGTGACTTAGAGCACAGAGTATTTTGGTCAGATAAAGATTTATAAAGGAAAGTTTCTGTCAAACAAATTAACTGTATTGTAATGGCAGCTGTAAAAACTGTGACTTGCTTAATAATTATTATTTTAAAACTTGAATAAGGAAATAAGTGTGCTCTGTACAGACATTTAGAAGTTAAACAAGTATAGCTATATGTCTAGTGGATAAAATGGAATTGTTAAATTTATGTTGCAGTGTGAATATTTGATGAAACCATGGTTTTTAGTTGTAGTAATGTGTTGCTTGTTGAACATATTTTGTGTATGGCAAATATGCATGTTGCAGTCTAAAAAAACAGATAATAGCTTATGATGTATTTAGAAAACACAGATGCAACATATACTGCCATGTAGCTTTGAAACTGATCCGCTTTGCTTCTCTTGTAAGTAGGGATGGTATTTAAACCCGGTATTAAATGGGCCCTTTTTTTCATAAAAAAAAAGAAAAGAAAAAAAAAGAACTGGACTGATGTTCTGTGACGCAACCATCTCTACTTGTAAGTCAGTAGGAGAGAAAGATACATCTCATTAGTTTCCATTTTTACTTTCAGTAATTATTGATTAAATGTTACCTTTTTAATACATTATCTTTACCTTTTATATTTTATCAACATATTTTATTGTCTGCTGTTTGTATTTGCATAAGGGTAAAGTAATTTTATAATTTTAGCTTTAATATCTGAAAGCTCTGAAGTGTTATGTTTGCTTTTTTGACTTTCTGTTTTAAATTTCTCAATAAAGCTTTTGAATTGAATTGAAAGCCTTTATTGTCATTGTATTTTCAGCATACAGTACAATTTAATAAGGAGAAAGTTGTAAGAAAACAACTACAGACAATAAACAAGACTAGAGACTGTACAGTGCAGTTATAAAAGTGACTGAGTCATAATATTGCACACTGAGCAATCTGAATGAAGTGAGCATTGACTGCACTGCACATTGACCTCTACACTGATATGAAACAGTAAGAAGTGCAAACTGAAATGGATTAAGTGGCAGTAGTGAATAGTGACCAAATACAGCTGTGCTGATTCTCCTCTCGTCTGCTGCAGTGCAATTGGATTCCCGAGATGCAGTACACTAGCACACTTTCGATGATGGAGCGGTAAAAGGACACCAGCAGCTCATACTCCAAGCTGTTATTCCTGAGCACTCCGAGGAAGTGCAGGTGTTGCTGTGCTGTTTTGATTGTTGCTGTTGGATATGTGACTCCCAGGAGTTTGAAGGTGTGGACCCTTTCCACTCAGTCCAGCTGATGTAGAGTGGGGCTCAACGCTGCATCTCCTGAAGTCCAGAATGAACTCTTTTGTTTTGAAGGGGTTGATATCAGAGCAGCACACCTCTAGTTTCTGGGCTTCATCTCTGTAGGCTGATTCATCCTCTCCTGAGATGAGTCCAATCACTGTGGTATCGTCTGAAAATTTGATGATGGTGTTGGTAGAACGAGTAGAGGGCTCAATACACAGCCTTGTGGAAGACCAGTGCCAAGTGTGATGCTGGAGAAGAGCTGGGGGCCAAATCTGATAGTGCTTAGTGAGTAAGTCCTTTATCCAGGTGCAGATGGAAGGAGAGAGACAGAGTTCAGTTAATTTGCTAGAATCTTACTGAACGCTGAGCTGTAATCTATGAAGAGCGTTCTTAAAATGTCCGGTAGTCCTTAAATAACATTATAGTCCCGTCTCGTCTTGTTAACGAATGCAGCATAAATTTTGTCATAGTTTTTAGCATCAGATATTAGTTTTAGCTTGTCAACGTCTCGTCTTCGTCACGGAAAAAATGTTCGTTAATGAATATTTTTCGTTGTCGTTAATGATGTAAGGATCCACCCGCCGGCCCAAAAAGCGGAATCCAGCGGCCTGGTCAAAGGTTTAATGCGTATTCGGTCTTTTATTTGCGCTTCTGAATTTATCAGGATTTAGTTTGAATTTTAGTCTTCTAGCTCCGTGTTTAATCTGACTCCAATTTCACGTGATCATTAAATTTGGGCAATATTTCTATAAAAAGCTGATCACATATATCGATTGTTTATTAATTTAGATATTTGAGTGTTCTGAAAATCCCATACTTTCAATTATTCGTTCACTGCAGACCCGGTATCGCTTTAGAAGTAACATTTCGGCCGATTGAATGCTCTTCCCGAACACAAACTCGTCGGTTCTGATCTTAAACATTGGATGCAGGGTAAATATCTACCTTTAAGTCGGTCGCGCCCTGCTTACTCGTACAAAAAGCATAGTTTTTATATATTTACGAAAACTGCAACTTATTTAAGACAGTGATAGTCAGAAATCGAAATGGACTCAATTGATGTGCCCCATGCTCCATCTATTAAACCTTTCGTATGACAATCCTGAACACAGATTTGAGGTAATACCTTCGCTTTAATCTACTAGTAATAATGAATTAAGAATAATGCAGAATAAATCAAATATAACAATTTATTATCAGTCAGGTAAAATTGTATCATGCCAATTACATAATGAAAATAATTAGAAGCCAATTTAGAAAGGATAGTGTAATTGTAAATCACATTGTAGTTGTGTTGCAACTTTGCTCCTGCACAAAGACACTGTAGCCATATTGGGAACGGCCAAGTGATCCATGCAGGAGGCACACAAATTTAACAGTCACACATGTGACAGTTATCCTAATTTAAGACACATGGTCTAAAATGCATAGCAAAGCACTCAGGTGGTTTTAGAGAATAAACTTAACTAGCCAATGTGTACATGTAGTAGCACAAACAACTATACAGTGTGCTCTGTAGGCACAATGTGTTTAACACAATTACATAATAGTATACCTGACTTCAGGAAGATACATAGTATGAAGCATATGAAATACACTCCACACTACGGGCTTTCTGGCTACAGAATCGCGCCGTAGTGTTTTGTCACTTCCCTTAAATACTCAGACCAGACAACAAAGAAATCTTCAAATCAGCTGTAAAAACATAAAAGACCTTTTGGTTCTTTAAGTTCCCGTGGTCACATCAGGGTCACACCTAGCCGGAGATAAACATTATCACAGACCCCTAAAGGGGGACACACCCCCTCCTAAGCGGAACACAATTCTACAAAAGTTTTTAATCTTTCTCATAATATAAATAACTACTGTGAAATTGAGACCATTTTACCAATCGCACAAAGACCTTTAAAATTATACCAAACATGAAAAGTTTACGATCATGAATCCTGAAGATATAGTAAATGTTTTATGTGAGCGTAACAATTTTTAGTTGCCTGGATCATGTGCCCTGGGGGGAAGGATGGGTGATGGTACCAAAGAGCAAATGGTCTTTCTTCCAGATCTTCCTATCTGTTTGTTTGGCTCCACGAGGAGATCAAAGCCCATTGTTTTGGTGCATCTGCATTTGCATTGCGAGAGTTCCTGAAAGTCTGGCTTCACAAAGAATTCATTTCATAAGGAAATAATTTCACTCTTTACAACTCGTTAGGTGATGTTTTCTCATTAAAATGATACGACTTAATCTGAATTCAATAGAATGTATGGGAATACTAGAGAATAGCAATACTGGTTCTCTATTATAGATCAGTGGTGTAAACTTATAATAATAGATTACTATGGTCACGTGGACTTAACAGACATACGCATGTCCTCAAGACACTAGATTTTCTCTAATATACCGCCATAATTAACCTCAAACATCTCATTTTCATAATCCTCAGAAGTCAAACTCAATCGAAAATTAAATTAGATTAATCAGACCTAAAGTGCAAGAGAGATCTTGCTTCTGGATTGCAAAATAACGAAAATGCATCAATGACGATATTATCACATGTAGAAACGGCTGTCAAGATACAGTTAGCTTGATCATTAATAATGTAGCAATAATAAATTGTAAGTGTATTTCCCTTAATTTCCCCAGCACCATAAGCAGAACTGTTAACATTAGAACTTATTGATACTACACTTTATCATAATTAAAGCCCCAGGGCCTGTTTAATACTGGGTTCAGGTATTCATTCCTATTTACAAGAGAGGCAAAGAAAGATCAGTTACAAAGCTACCTGACAGTACTTCAGACAGTACTATAGTTCCTGTGGCTCAGTGGTAGAGCATTGTGTTAGCAGCGCAAAAGGTTGTGGGTTATTATAAAAAATAAATATATATAAATGTATAAATGTATAGCCTGAATACACTGTAAGTTGCTTTGGATAAAAGCGTCTGCTAAATGCATAAATGTAATGTAAATGACAGTATTTCTTGCATCTGCATTTCCTAAATACATCTTAAGTGGAAGAATAACTCAGTCATTTTAAAAACAACAGTAAAGAAAAAGTTTAAAATGAACCTCAGTCTCTCTTAAAAGTGTCACAGCCTCTTCTTCAGCTTCCTGAACAAGAACGGTTTGTAAAAAGCTTCTACTTTCCTTCATGAAAGAGTAAGCAAACTACAAGTGATGCATATGCATTATAAGACAATTGAACATAATATGAAACTTATAAGAAAGCAAAATTATACACAATAATAAACCTTTTTGACATTGTTCTCTTTGAGGTGATCTGAATCTCACAGTAGAATATGCTGGTTTTTAAGATGAAGATGAACTTTATTCGCTGTGAAACTTTAGATAATGTTTCTTTGTCATGTCACTTGTAATGACTGGTTAGGACAGATTTATCCAGATGATATTTTATTGCTTGAAGCATTATTGTGTCTCATTTGGTGAGGACACAGCATCAGACCTGAAAGTGCTGATCTGAAGATGATCTACTTACTGTGATTGTTTTTTGTATGTCTGTGTAGAGCAGATAATTGAATGAAACGCTTCCCACATGCAGAGCAGTGATACGGTTTCTCTCCAGTGTGGATCCTCTCGTGTTTATTGAGGTCTCCTGACTGCCTGAATCTCTTGTCACAGTGTGAACACTTGTAAGGTTTCTCTCCAGTGTGGACCCTCTTATGTCTTTTAAGATGTGCTGCCTGACTGAATCTCTTGTCACAGTGTGAACAATTGTAAGGTTTTTCTCCACAGTGAATCCTCTTATGCTGTTTTAAATATTTAGCTGAAGTAAAAGCCTTCTCACACTCAAAGCACACGTACTCTCTCACAGCAGTGTGTGTTTTCTGATGTTCTTTCAAGCTTTGTAGACATGAATAACTCTTTCCACACAAATGACATAAATGTGGTTTCTCCTTTGTATGAACTTTCATGTGTTTTGTCAGGTCTGATGCCCTCAAAAATGTTTTGCCGCATTGATCACGTGTACAGTTTCTCTCCAATGTGGATCATCATGTGATCCTTAAGATGTGCTGATTGTCTGAAACTCTTCCTGCACTGATCACAAGTGAATGGTTTCTCTCCAGTATGAAACTCTCATATGCCTATTAAGGTGTCCTTTTCGTGCAAAGCTCTTTCTCCAGGTTTCACATCTGTACGTGTTTTATTTCTCCAGGGTGGATCCTCTCATGTGTTATTTCTCAGGTCTTCTGAATAAATGAATCTCTTGTTCAGTGTGAACACTTGAACAAACACCATCTCTCCAGTATGCAGATCTCATGTGAACATTAAGACTCTGTTTGTTTGTCAAACTCTTTCCACACTGAGTGCAGGTGAAAGATGTCTTAGCTCTTCTTTTCTTTACATCTTTCTGTTTGGTTTGAGAGCAACTCAAAGGTTTTTCTCCAGTTTTATTTTTCTCCTCAACTTCACTTAATTCTCCATTCTCCTCATTTTCGTCAATCAACTCTGAAATAAAAGCAAAATCAGTTCATTTGTCATTAACTGTTAATTGTGAAATGACATAAAAGTAAACCCTGGTGTAACCCTGTGTTCCTTTTGATGCAGTTTTATAAATTATACATCCTCGAAACTTTTCATGAACAGGTAAGTTGATCTTCAAAATATCATTTTTAAAACATTATAGACACAAATCCCATGTTTATAGAAAGAACTATTAAATGTTTGATCAACCACACAATTATCTAACATACATTTATTGTTTGCTGCTCCATCTATATTATTATTCAACAGCTCTAAAGATTGTTTCTGTTACAACAAACGAAATCTAAAACTGCTTGAAACTTTATAACTGTCAGTATTATTAAAGCTTTGTAAGCCTAATGTACCACAAAGAGTCATTAAAGATTTATAAAGAATAAACACCAACCTCCTTGTTCCTCCTGTTTTATTATCAAGGGTTCTGGTTCCTCGTGTTTTATTCTCCAGGTTTCTGGTTCCTCGTTTTTTATTCTCCAGGTTTCTGGTTCCTCGTTGTTTATTCTCCAGGTTTCTGGTTCCTCGTTGTTTATTCTCCAGGTTTCTGGTTCCTCGTGTTTTATTCTCCAGGTTTCTGGTTCCTCGTGTTTTATTCTCCCCAAATCTGGTTCCTCGTGTTTTTATTCTCCAGGGTTCTGGTTCCTCGTGTTTTATTCTCCAGGTTTCTGGTTCCTCGTTGTTTATTCTCCAGGTTTCTGGTTCCTCGTAATTTTTATTCTCCAGGTTTCTGGTTCCTCGATGTTTATTCTCCATCGTTGTTTATTCTCCAGGTTTCTCACCAGGTTTTCTGGTTCCTCGTGAGAGATTCTCCAGGTTTCTGGTTCCTCGTTGTTTATTCTCCAGGTTTCGTGGTTCCTCGTGTTTTGGCATTCTCCAGGTTTCTGGTTCCTCGTGTTTTATTCTCCAGGGTTCAGGTTCCTCGTGTTTTATTCTCCAGGGCCCTGGTTCCTAAGGTTTTATTTCTCCAGGTTTCTGGTTCCTCGTGTTTTAATTCCCCAGGTTTCTGGTTCCTCGTGTTTTATTCTCCAGGGTTCTGGTTCCTCGTGTTTTTATTCTGCAGGTTTCAGGTTCCTCGTGTTTTTATTCTGCAGGTTTCTGGTTCCTCGTGTTTTATTCTCCAGGTTTCTGGTTCCTCGTTTTTTATTCTCCAGGTTTCTGTTTCCTCGTTTTTTGTTCTCCAGGTTTCTGGCCATCCCTGTCCTCGTGTTTTTATTCTGCAGGTTTCTGGTTCCTCGTGTTTTATTCTCCAGGTTTCAACGGCCCTCGTGTTTTAACAGGACATCAAGGGTTCTGGTTCCTCGTGTTTTATTCTCCAGGGTTCTGGTTCACTGATGTCCTCTTCACTCTCCTCTTTAACAAACACCATCTCCACAGCAGCAGATCTCAGTTCAGATGATACTCCTCCAGATATTCCTGCTTACTAGAAAACCTAGTCACGACTATGAGGATCAGAATATTACAAGTATTTACTGACCTGATTCAAAAACTCTATTTTTCTATTTACAGAAAGTACATTTCTAACACTTTGTATTAAACCAGCATCATGACAAAACAACAGAGATCACGGAGAAACTAAGCTTCTTCCTCTGAGGTTTAATGGTGTTTGGCAAACAAACATATGTGTTTTAGCTCCACCCGCTGGACTGGAGTGTGAAGCGTCGAGAGTAGAGACCATAATACAGGCAAAATTACTTAGTGTGTGTACAAGGTGCGCTGTTTTCCTTTAAAAAGCCGATCTGCACAAATAAATGAAAATAAATTAAAATTATAGACTCGCATGGTATTTGATCAACAGCAACAGTTTTTGTGAGTGAGGATTAGGAGGGAAAAAAAAAAAAATAGCGATTATTAGTGAAATGTTTCACTGAAAAACACAACATTGCAGCATGTAAATATGGAAAGTAAGATAAATGAAAACACGTGATAATAATAGATGTAGCCTAATTAACTAAATTCAAATTTTAATATTGGAGGTTTAGCATGACTTTTTTTTTTTTTTTTTTTTTTGATAAAAGGATATATTTTGTGTGTATATTTGTCCTTTCAGATTCAAAAAGACACACCCAGCAATTGTTTTCTGGCCCAGCTCCGGTCCACACAACCAGTTTTCCCTTGTCACACAGAGAATGATGGTCTTGGAGTGGTCCTAATCTGATTTAAAGACAGAGGCCACACATGGGTCGTAACTGGGCCAGGTCTCAACCAGTTAACTGACCCTGAAGTGGGCTAGAACAGGTTTCATTATTGGAACAGATTCTCATCCATAAGCAAACCACATTAACACCAGCCTTTAACCAGAAACCCCAAAACTGAATCATACTGTTACGTTTAGATGCTGGCAGGCAAAGAGCAGGCAAGGGAGCGGATCTAAATGCAACAGTTTATTCAAAGGGGAATCCAAGAGCACAATCCAAAACACAGGGGTCAAAACACAGATAATCAGTCCAAACAAAACCAAGCAGGGAAAACAAGGCACAAAGAAACCACGAAGGAAAACGGGGTAACATCCACAACAACTGACCAAGACAGACTGAGAGACACATCTTTATACACGGGGCAAACAAGATAATGAGGAAACAAGGGGGGCGTGGTTAATCAGTGTCCATGGCAACTAACAAGGTGGCAGCATGGCAGAGAAACATGAGGTGAACACTAGGGACAGAGAACACAGGCAGGGATTGTGACATAGCCCCCCTCCTAAGGAGTGGCTTCCAGATGCTCCTAAACCAGAATAAATTCAATTCCAGGAGGGAGGTGGATCGGAGGGGGAACAGAGGGAGGGATGGAGGGCCAGGTCCAAGTACAGGAGCAGGGCCTGCGGATTAGGTAGGGCAGGAAGCCACGGTGGAGGCAGCAAAGCTGAGAACCACCAGGGCGGTGCAGACGACCACCACAGCAGGGCAGATGGGATTGAAGACCCCCACGGTGGAGCAGATGACCAGCAGGGTGGAGCTGATGGAGCAGGGAACCACCACGGCAGATCAGGCTGGACTGGAATAAAAAGCACAGTGAGGTTATCAACGGCCTCTGGGGCCGAAACAGGACAGGCAGAGAGTTCATAAACGGCCTCCTTGGCCATGGCTGAACAGGCAGAGAATTCACAGTCAGACGCCGCCACCTCTGGAGGTTCTGCAGAGAAATCTGCCACCTCAGAAATAGTTGGCCATGATAAGGGAACTGGAGCGAACTCAAGGACTAGACTTGGCTCAGGAACGGATTCCAGGGCTGGACTTGGCTCAGGAACAGATTCCAGGGCTGGACTTGGCTCAGGAACGGATTCTGTAGAAGCTGGAGGAAAGTATGTAGCCCGAACACACCAGATAGCTATCCCCATAACTGGAAGCACTGTAGATAGGGGAACTGCCTCAGTAACTGCTGGTGCTAAAGGCCTTGGAATGCCAGCTGCTCTCACTGACGTCAACGGTGGGTCCACCAAACTAGAAGCCATCCTCAAACACTCATGGAAAGCCTTGTTGTCTCTAAATGCAACACTCATGATGACTGGGTACACTGGCATGTCGTCCATGGTGGCTGAAGACCTTGGCGTAACTTTCATGATGGGCTCTGGCGTGGCGGCCATCTTGGGTGCTGATTCTGTCTGTGGCAGGATAGCCATCTTGGGAGCTGACTTGGACATAGCAGGCATTCTGGGTGTAGACTCTGGCTTGTGGATAAGCTCTGCAGCGGTGGTCATGTTGTGGAGAGGTGCTGGCGTGGGGAATGATATCACTGAACTGGCCATCACCAGCATGGGGCTTGCTGGAGACCATGGTTGGCCAAGCTCCATGGCCAATGGAGTTCCCTGACCACTGCCCCCCATCCCCCAAAAGATTTTTAAGAGTAGCGTCCTCCTTGACCTCCCCAACAGTGAGAGGAGAACCCACAGAAAGGAAGGGCAAAGTCCAAAAACTCAGCAAGAGACCCTCGAGGACCATTTTCGACCAGGAAGTCTCTGAGTGGTTGATTGAGACCATAGCAGAAAAAGTCTATTAGAACAAAGTCTGGGAGGTCTGATTTATTGCCAATATCCAAATACCTTTGAATATGGTCCTCGAGGGAAAAACTGTCCTGGCGTAGGTGAACAAGGGCTACTGCTGGATCCATGTTTGGTCAGTCGTTGTGTTACGTTTGGATGCTGGGCAGGCAAAGAGCAGGCAAGGGAGCGGATCCAAATGAAACAGTTTATTCAAAGGGGAATCCAAGAGCACAATCCAAAACACAGGGGTCAAAACACAGATAATCAGTCCAAACAAAACCAAGCAGGGAAAACAAGGCACAAAGAAACCACGAAAGGAAAACGGGGTAACATCCACAACAACTGATCAAGACAGACTGAAAAACACACAGCTTTATACACAGGGGTAAACGAGATAATGAGTAACAAGGGGGGCGTGGTTAATCAGTGTCCATGGCAACTAACAAGGTGGCAGCATGGCAAGGAAACATGAGGTGAACACTAGGGACACAGAACACAGGCAGGGATTGTGACACATACCCAGCCTAATCAAAATCATGTGTATAAATAAGTCACGAGAAAATTTAATTCTGAAAATTACTGTATTTATCAGACATACACAAACAGACAATTGTTTATATTAGAACAAAAGTATTAGCATGTGAACACTTTCTACATTTAAAGCTGCAGTCTGTAAGTTTTACCTCTTTGTCGCCATCTTTGTTTGAAAACCTGCAATTGCAGCTATTTGCGGAAATATCTTTCTTGAGTGGGTTGTGCACCGGCACAGCTCCAGCGCAGATGAATCTAAGGGTGTACTCACACTAGGCATGGTAACTCTGAACCGAGCACAAGCGCGATTATCCCCCTCCCCACTCCCCCACTGGCCTGCACTCACACTTGCACTAAACTTTCCGGGCCGGAGCACGTTTACGTCATGTATGAGATAACGGAGAAAACCACTTTCGCTAATATTCTGCCGAATAATTAATAATAATTAATTAACTAAAATAAATATAATTTATTTTGTGCATTGATTTTCACTTTTAATAATTTCACAAATTATTACGGAGACAGCTGAAGTTAATGAAATAATTTGCAGCTTTAATTGCAAACTACATTTCCTGTTTATCAATAAGGTAAGAACGATAGCCATTATAAACCTAAATATACTTGACTGAATTAAATTAACTGAAAAGTGTAATGTAGCAGTAGTAATAGAATATGTTTGTTGTTGTAATGATGACAGTAGCGCACACAAAATAGTATCTTTTGGTTCCATTAAAACAAACTCTGGTGTGATTGCTCTGTTAGTGCAGTTCATTTGAGTAAGTGTGAATGCTGCCATCCGAACCCTGGTGTGCACCAAACAAGTGGACCAAGACATCTGAAAAGATGGGTCTCGGCCCGCTTCCAAACTAACTCTTGTGCGGTTCAGATGAAATATGAAGGCAACACAGACCAAACACTTCTAAACTTACCAAAAACAGGAAGTAATGACAAGATGTGAAGCTATGCGACATGATTTGATGACACAGAACGAGCGGTGTATCCAAAACAAAATGAGCAGAGGGCAAATTTGGAGCAACGAGGTGGTAAAGTGCCTTTTATGAGCTCTTCGTGAGTTTGCAGGTGGTGAAAATAAAATCATAAGTACTTGCAACAATGAGTGTGCTTAGTCCAGCAGATGGCATTAGCTGTGTTCGACTTAAAGCGGCACTGAGCAGACCGATCAGTGAATGGGTAGTTTGATGTCATACACCGATCGGTTTGCGCAGGGCCGCTTTAAGTCGAACACACCTTTTGTTTGGGGTGTTCAGTGAGTTTGTCGTGAAATATACGTCATTTTCAATCAGGTTGTGAATTATCACTATGCCTTTAGGTTTGGTATCTTTAGGTTCGCTGTCAAAAATGCCAGTGTAAACGCAAGCAGACCAGGACCAAATGTATGGTTTTCTTTTTTTTTTGGTCCGGACCAAACAAACCAAGAGAACCAAACTACAGATCCTTCCTGAGCCTAATCCGAAGACGTTCTTTCTCTCCTCAAAAGGTTTTTTTTTTCTTTCTTCAAAAACTTTTTTCCTCTCTTTAAAACTTTTTTTTTCTCTATTCATTTTTTTCCTCTCTTTAACCCTGTAAGGCCCACTGTTGTAATATTACAACATCAGTTTTAGCTCCACTAAAATAAACCTGTTCTTGTTTTTTAGCCTTTAAGATCACATTTACACAACTAGTAGGTCCTTTTGTTTAGTCCTGAAATGTTGTTGGATGGTAAATGTTGTAATTAGGTCTGCTTACCTGGCCATAAACTAACACAACCTGCACACTTGCTTCAAGGGACTTCACCGTTTTTGTTGGACTGGATGAACCAACATGCAAGTAAGTATAATGCCTAAAATATTTTTTTTCTGTGATTAGTGATATGTGTAGATCACACAGATATTAAGGTACTGTTAAATACTTTGATTAAATTAGTTTTTGAGCTTGATATATCAATTTTGTAATTTTACAACATTGGGCTAGAGTGGTAGCAAAATTTTCCTGTGTACTTTACACATTACATGAATGAATTGTACTTCTCATTTGTTAGCAACATACTTTTTGACCATTTTGTCAGTGACAAAATATAATATTGATTTTTAATGTTTTATTTGTTATCATTTTGCGTTTTATTGCAAATTAAATGATTATTACAGTAAATATTAAGCTCAAGTTGAATTAAAAATAAATTTATTCTTTGAGAATTTAAAATTATTTGTCATGCAATATTTAAAACTAAAATTTTAAATATACTTAACTGGTTCTGTTTTCTTTTCTGGGCTTAACTTGTTTGCTCATAATTTTACAATATGCATGATATACATGCTATAGTGTTACGGAATGTGGGGTTATACATGCTATTATTATGATAAGTAGAGCACAATATGCCATCAGACTATATTGTCTGAAATCAGTGAATTGTGTGAATTCTGTGGAAGTATGATTGGGTTTGACTTGCATTGAGATAATTTAGCCTTGAAAAAAAAAAAACAGTTTTTTTTTTTTCATTTCAGAAAGCTAAATGACAAGTAAGGTCATAATTTTATAATGTATATGACATCACTGATGCCATCCAAAATGGGAACAAAGACTTTGAGATGGACTCTGATACAAATGATAAAAAGGAAAATAAAGATGCCTGTGAACTGGAAAAGGAAAATGAACACCCATTTTTTTTTGGCCCATCTGATGATTATGTAAACATCATGCCAACAAAACCAGGCCATTCAAGAACACAGACCATGCGCCCGTAACAGGTAGAGCTGTCTGAAAAAGGATTTTCTCTGCCTCAACATTAATTTCTCTGATTAGGATATCACTAATGATGCAGTCTCCCATCATACACCACTGGAGTACTTCTGAAGGTTTCTGTCAGAAGGTATGATCAAGGCTCTGATAGGGATCACCAATGACTACAGTTTTAAGAAAGGAGCAGTTATAAAATCCTTATGAGACTATGGGAATTGAATATGCCTATGAACAGAGCTGGACATTGTAAATACCAGTAAATAGTTTTGATTGAACATATTTTTATAATAAATATAATATTCATAAAAACATGACTTGTCTGATTATTATTATCGTGTCATTATTTGTGTATGGATATATAAGCTGCTGTTATGGGGCTACATAAGCAGTATACCCTGCAAATGAACTCTTAGATCCTCTTTAGATTTGTTCAGACAGTTAGTAAAATCACTGAAATTCTGCTACCCCAATTAAAGGCCCAATGTTGTAATATTACGTACTAAACGTACTAAAATATCAAAAATGTTAAAACTCATTTATTTCTGCATTAGAGGCCTCCCACAACAACATATAAATGGTGAAATATTTTTTTCACAGTTTTTTTCTAAATTTGGGTCTTACAGGGTTAAAATCTTTTTTTCTCTCTTTGAAACTTTTTCTCTTCAAAATATTTTTTTTTGTCTGTTCAAAACCTTTTTCAGCCTTTTTCAAACCTTCCTCAAGGCTGTGTTTTGTCTCCTTTATTAGGCTATATATTTCATATCAGATGATTGTATAAGTAAACACAATAGGTTTTTTTATAAAGATTGCTGATGATACAGTTATCGGGAATCTTCTGGAAAATAATGAAACATGTCAAGGTCCAGTGGTTGTCGACTTTGTGAAATGATGAATGTATGTAAGACAAAAGATATGATTATCGACTTCAGAACAGAAACACATTCTTCCCGGGCTACCTTTATTAGGGCTAAGAAGGTGCAATGTGTGGAAAGTTATAAATATCTGGGGACCACTATTGATAATAGATTGTGTTTTGATGTGAATACAGAGTGAATACAGCAACGCCTATATTGTTTAAGAAAATTAAGATCATTCATATAAATAGGACATTGATGGTATTGTTCTGTAAGTTGAGCCGGTGCTGTCCTTTTCTATTAGCTGCTGTCTTGGAAATCTCAGTGTGAAACATAAAAATGCATTAAATAGAAGAGTTACTCTTAGTGGGAAGATCATAGGTAAAGAACAAAGAAGTTTTTCACTTTTGTTCAACAGAAATGTTTTGAGTCAGGCTCGATCTGAGCTCTTGGACAGTGACCATGTTTTTGTATCCAGAGTTATGCTTCCTTCAGGTTCCCGTTATAGACTACGAAAGATGAAAAGTAACCAATATAATTTTGTTTGTCCTCTGCGCAATTCGGCTGTTAAATGGTTCTAAAGGATTTTTTAGGGAAATTTATTCTATTTTATTTTATTTATATATATATATATATATATATATATATATATATATATATTATTATTATTATTATTATTTTAACTTCTGAACTTCTGCTTTTTTTTTTTTAACAAGGAAGGTATTGTAAGTGTCTGTTGAATTTCTGTTTCACTGCATCCAAATTGCCCACAAGGGATCTCAATAAAGCTTCACCTTGACCTAAACAATACAGAAATGACACCTTAAAATTTCGCCTAAACTATATAACTGCATATGAAAAACTTCAAAGGGCAAACAAAACAAAAGTGTACAAAAAAAACAGAACTACTCGTTTGAGCTGATTATCAGAATCAGAAATGCGTGCAAACTGATCAGAGCTCAGAACAGAACAAATGCTGATCTTGTGACTCTGGGATAACCAAATACATTTTGTGGTATACAAACAATTATTTATACAATTATTATACAAACAATTATTCCATACCACTTGCTATTCAATTCTGTATATTATTTATTTTAAGGAATTATGTATTTTTAATTGCATAGGCTACACTTAATTATTGTCCTAACCATCTCCTAACCCAAAACATACCCATTGGTAACCTTCTTGAAATATTTAAACTAATTTATTTTAATATATTCTGGATTTAAATAGATTTTTCTTGGAAATAAAGACTTCAGTTCATTAGCCGCAGTCGAGCACATCACATCTGATGTGTGACACACTTAACAAAGTGCAGTAAACAGTGAAACAACTGCACTACAAATTAGTGTGTTTATTAGTACTTTAAGATATTTAAAATGATTTGAATACAAATACTGTTTAACAACATCCAGCAGCACAATGAACTGTTTTGCACAGATACGTAAATAGACTAAATGGAGATTACCGACACCCTTCGAACACTCAAGTTCACGCCAACTCTAACATTAAAATTAACATGGAAAGATAAAATAAATAAATAAATAAAATAAAAATAATAATAATAATAATAGTTTCCATGGATCTAGTCTTTGCATGTGTTTGTTTGATGTTTAAATCAGGTCTCCTCTGTTGGAATATAATTGGCTAGATGGTGCTGTCCAAAAATAAGATCCTAGAAATGCAGTCCTAGAAAAACATCAACAATTAGACCTTTTACATTTCCTACACCATACCAAAACTATGTAACCAAAACAAAACAAATGACATACAATAAACTATTCTTCATATCACTGAAACTTTAATAATCTACTAAAACATTAAAGGTGCCATAGAATGCATTGATACAATATTTTGAATTGCTCTCTGGTGTCTACATAGAAGGTATGTTGCTTAGGTAAGGGCAAAAATTCTCCAGAAACAGTTTTACATGTCCATTTACAACCCTAGGATTTGTCTCTAGAATGAAATGGTCTGTTTTTACCTTATTTGGAAAGGTCATGAATAATAATGTTGAGCTCTGTTCTGATTGGCCAGTTCCCAGCGCGGCTCATTTCAGTGGCTTACACAGCAAACATCTCTACTGTCCAGCGTGAATGATGGAGAGATTAGGCATCCAACCTTATATGACTGAGCCTGTATCAGATGAAGATACGATTTTGAGAGATTTGGCAAGAATGTTAAGCGTCCGTGGTATGAGCATGAACCCTGCGAGATGCTGGCCGAGTGAACGAGGCTTGAGAGAGAGAGATGTGAGTGAGGGCACAGACGCAGCCTCTGTGTTGACAGATCTGTCTGTTATAAGCGTTTTTGGACTTGTCTTTTCCACTTTTTTGACACTTTAGAAAGTTAATAAAGAAAGATCTTGCAGTTAAGGGTCAATAATATCTTTATCTTAATTGCAAAAGATTTGAAATTATTTTGGTTTATTTTTATTTTTATTTATCTTTTTTTTTTTTTTTTTAATTGCAATATCTGGCAACACTGCATCGATGATTCGGCTATGTGCAGGTCCAGCTGGCCTAGCCCTAGAACATCCTTGGTATCCGTTATGCAAATGTTGGGGGCGTAAACATTAATGATCCCGACTGTAACGTCACAGTCGGTGTTATGTTGGGATTCGCCTATTTTTTGGTGTTTTTTTACATCCATGAGATTTACATAAGAAGGAGGAAACAATGGTGTTTGAGGCTCACGGTATGTCATTTCTATGTACAGAAATCTTATTTGCCAAGGTAAATACAGTTTTCCATTCTATGGCACCTTTAATAATTATTAACATCCATAAGTAGGTCTGACCACCTCGAACAGTTCTCTAGATTTTAAGATGACCTTGCATGACACAAAGTCTTGCAATATGTCAGTTTTTAGAGCACATGAACCTAACAGTCATGTAAGGATGAGAAGCTATTTAAATGTGGAAGGGACGTGGTAAAGTGAAAAACTTACCTTAAAAAAAACAAAAAAACTTTCACTGATATCCTCGGACTGGAGAAGCGCGTGCACTTCAAATTTCCCATGATCGAAGAGGGCACTATTATGCATGTGCGAAGTAAATATCACAGAACAGACTTGTTGCGCACGCAAGTTATTTAAGGTGTTTCAAATGTACCAACTGTACCCGGTCTACCCTACTGCAGAAACACTGGGTTGTTTTTGTTCAGACCAATGCGAAAATCGACCCATGTTTTTACCCTGCAAACACGCAGAGCTGTAAATGTGAACCAGTGGATTGATAAGAAGATAATTTATTATAAAATTCTAAACTAAAATGGGCTTGTTATTCAATTAATATAATAATTAAATGATAATAATTGTTTAAATATTATAATAAATCATGTAAATCATGCTTTTTACAGTTTAATATTTTATCTTAAACATTGCCCAACGCCGCTCATATGGTATTCATTTTATTTGTGTAGGTCTTAAAAAGTCTTAAATTTGAGCTTAAATCCTGCAACAAATTAGTAACTACACTTTTTTAATGCAAAACAATAGTAATTTTATGATTCAGTTATCTTTATTTTGGATACCCCTCAGCGCTACCAAATCTGCTTTTGGTGCACCATTTTGTAGTGGATCAAACATATTGAATAGTTCTTCCCAGGGGTGTGGACTCTCGAGTCACATAACTTGAGACTTGACTCGGACTCGAGTCCCTGTGACTCGGAAAGACTTAATGATCAGATCAGAGTCGGTATAAAGGTTATCACAACTTTTGAAATGTAGTTATACTAGATGGGAATGTACTTAAGTGGCATTGGTAGTCAGTTGGTAAATTGCCTGATTCAAGTTTGCAACTGAACTAACATCACTATAAAGCTTTATTTGTTAGTGTGTTTTTTAAACCATGAACAACATGTGACCTAAACTGTGCAATGTCAATCAATCAAAAATCTGAAACAAATATATCCAGTATATTAAAACTTTATTGGAAGGGTTGAAAGCTACTTTTGACAGTCAGGCAAGAGTCATTTTTCATCAAATAAAGACTGGCCTTCATTTTGTGTCTTTCTATAACATTTTATTGATTCATCATGTGATATGACAAAATAATCAGTAGAGATATCTATCTTATATATTCTTGGCAATACAAAAATAAGCAGAATGATCTGAGCTGAATGTGTGCATGTCAGTAAGAAAATTTACAGAAAATAAGCATTTAGTTGTTGGAGCATCAGAAAAGCTTCTGTTATCATCAAGTACAATTTATCAGACAACTCAGACACCTGAATTAGCAAAAGAGAGAAAAGACAGTGTGGATTTTGTATATTATATTGAGCAGGACAAGACAACGTTTTGGATATAGGTAAGAATAAGTTTGTGAATCCTTGGAAAATGTCCAGCTTTTGTTACTAAATTCAAGGTGTAAATTTCTTACTCCACCCTGTATTTAATAAAAATGCAAAAAGTTGATTTTCAGGGTGTTATTAGTTCAGTCAGATTGTGTTTGTCTACAGTAATCAATGCAGAATTCCAAATATTTTCAAAGGGTTCACAATTTTCTTGCCATTGTATTTAACTAAAATATTTGATTGGTAGGATTATATACTACCGTTACATTAAATTTCAGCAACATGAAATTTCACACATTTTTATACATTATCAGTTCTAACACTACATGTATTAGATGATGAGAAGTCTTACTCTTTATAGATCTGTCATTAAACGTTCAGTAGTGAATATAACAAAATACTCAGTACAATCTCTATAATTTAATTGGTTAGACGACACAGTTTCACTGCTGAGTTACTATCAAATCCAAACACAGCATAGAGCGGCTGAGTGAATGTGGTCTGGACTCTGTGTATGAGGCTCATTGTGTCAGAGACGCTGTAGAAGGACAAAACCCCTGCGCTGTGATCCACATACACTCCTACTCTATTACTGGACACTGCAGGGAGTTTAGTCTCTATGTTATTGTGCCTGAATGAGCAACAGAAGGGAGAGCAGAACAAACTCCAGGACTGATCATTACGCCCAGCAGCACTTTCAGGACCATCTCCCTTCCTCTTGATGCTCTTATACGTCACTGCTATATCCACTCCTAATCTCCCATCACCAGTCCACTCCAGCTCCCAGTAACAGCGTCCAGTCACACTCTCTCTGCACAACGCCTCCCACCAAGACTCAAATCTGTCTGGATGATCAGGATACCGCTGATGTATTTTTGTGACAGTGATCACTGTGTTCCCCTCAGACAGGTGCAGTAAATTATGTACTGAGTTCAGATCCAAAGTCAACAGATGGGAATCTGATGGAGAGAAATGTAAAACCTAAATTTATCAATGGCCATCAACAAGTATTCTATAAACATGAATAGTTTTAGTTACAATTGCTGCACTCCTTCTCTTTGCTACTATATTAATTAAAATGGTTCAGCCAAAACTGTAAATTCTGTCATCAATTACTCACTCTCATATTGTATTATGACCTTCTTCTGTGACACATAACAGTCATATTTTGAAGAAATTTGTGGTCAAGCATTGGATGTCAACTGTATGGACATTTTCACTTTAAGAATTTGAGGTTTATACATTTGCTTTTTATAGCAAAATCTTCACTATACTGTTTGTGAAGTGCTGTCATTGAGTTGTTACAGCATAAAGATACAGCTAATCCATAATTAAATTTGCTTATGGATTTTAGACATCTGTATGTTTTCATGTTAACCTACATTGTAGGAACTCCTTCCTGGTCTGATTTTCAGGACTCAGAATGAGCTGAATGGATTTCACTGTGAACACCAATACAAATGTGTAATTTAATTCTTACACCAGAAGCAAAATTAAACCTATTTATATTTAACAAATGAGAAAAAACTAATTCCTAGAAAAGCACCTCTTCCAGATATCTTGTCTGTCTCCTCACTGCAGAACTGCTGCAGTTTGTCTCTGAGTTGAGAGATGGATTTCACTACATCATCAAAAGAGGGATGAGAACTGACAGTGAAGCCGTCTGTAGATCCAGTGAGAGAGACAGAAGACAAACTCTACAGACACAAAGACAACAAGAGGAACTCTTAGTAGAGAAGTTTATTAAAGTCCTCAGTCCTGTGTTTGAGACGATCTGTGCTACCTGGAGGAAATGAACATGATCTGGTGTTTCTGAAAGCTGCTTCAGCTCAGCATCTGTCCTCTTTAGATCCTCAATCTCCTTCTTCAGTCACTCCAGTCGTTCTTCAGCTTGACTTACTGCAGCCTTTTCCTGATCTCTGATCATCTGTGTCACCTCATATCGACGTCTCTCAATGGAGTGGATGAGTTCAGTGAAGATCCTTCATCAGACATGAAAACAAGTGGGGAGACACACCTAGTTTGCATCCCTATACTGTGGACTCCTTGAAAAGGAAATCATCCTGAATCAACTATGCAACCCACACCTACCCTCAATTTCCAACTGGAGGAGGTACATAGATGATATTTTTTTCATTTGGACCGGTTCTGAGACTCAGTTAAAACAGTTCCATGAGTTTATCAATGCTAACAGTTGCCATTTGAAATTCACAATGGAATATGACAAGCACAGGATGAACTTTTTAGATATCCTTGTTTATAGAGACTTAAATAGACTGGGATCCAACCTGTACCGAAAAAGCACTGACAGAAATTCTATTCTTCATGGACATTCTTTTCATCCTATTCCACTCAAGAGGAGTCTGCCTTTGTCTCAGTTCAGTCGCATTCGCCAGATCTGTAGTTCTGATAGTGATTTCCAAGCCCAGGCAGCTGATTTAGAAAGACGTTTCCAACAGAGACAATACAAACATGAATGGATTACCCAAGCACGTAATCGCTTTGAAAATATATCGCAAACTGATTGTCTCAGCAAAATCAGATCCAGAACTTCTGAGTCTAGAGTTAACTGTATTGTCCAATACTCGCCTCTTGGCAGAGACTTCGAATCCATCATTAAAAAACATTGGCACATTATTGACTCTGATCCAGCACTTAATGCTTCACTACATCACCCCGCATTGTGTACAAGAGAGCACTTAATCTCAAAAACGTTGGTGAGAGCGCATCTTCCACCATTGACTCCACCACATTTTTTGCAGTCTATTTACTTTCTGTAAATAACTCCTGTAAATAACTCCTGTAATTGTGTTAATTTTGTTAATGTTGTGTTATCGTTTTGCTGACTTGATATATGATATATGTAACACACTTTTGTGGTACCTTTTATGTATCTATATTTTTGCTCATCTATCACGACTGCCTACAGTGGTAGAGACATTTTTTTTTAAAAACTTTCTAGGCTATGCTTTAAGCACTGCAGGCCTTCTCTTAGCCACTTAATATATCTTTGTATTACAAATGTTGGTTTATATATATTTTTTTATTATTTTTTTATCTGTTTTCCTGATGTAATAGCAATTTAACGTGATTGGTCATGTGATCAAAAAAGTATGAATAAGATCATGTGACAAAAAATTTACACATATATAGATATCATTAAAACCACTAGTATCAATGTCTGATGAAGGGCTTGGGCCAAAAACGTTACACGTGGTGAGCTATCATTAAAATTGCTAGGAGCATTTTCTGGTGTGCGGACTCATTGTTTACCTTTGCAACTACTTGTCTGCCCAGCACCCAGTTTTATTGTTTTGGATGTGCGCGCTGTACCGTTGAACTTCAGTGAAGATCCTCTCACTGTCCTCCACTGCTGTCTGTGCAGAGCTCTGATACACAAACTCAATACAATCAGTTCATTCATTAGTACAGGCACAGTGGCTTCAATCAGAATGAAAGAGCTCCAGCACTCGAGGAAAGTCAAAGTCCAAACTGACATCTCTCCAAACTCACCTTATGAGACCTCACAGCCTTTCTCAGCTCCTGAAGATCTTTCTCTCTCTGCTGGATCATTTTTAGGATTTTTCTCTGCGTTTCCTCAAAATGTCTCTGCAGAAAACAGTTATGATTAATGTTTTTTGTAAAGAAGTAATTTCTGCTGACCAGGGTTGTGTTTATTTGATCAAAAATCTAATAAACAGTAATATTGAATTTTCAGCAATAATTTCCCATTACTCCAGTCTTCAGTGTCACATGATCTTCAGAAATCATTCTAATATGCTGATTTGCTGCTCAAGAAACATTTCTGATTATTTTCAGTGTTGAAAACAGTTGTGCTGCTTCATATTTTTTGCAAAAACTGTGATAGTTTATTTTTCAGGATTCTTTGCTGAATTCATTCACATAATGAATCTTAATCTCACCTTTGTTCCCAGTTAGATCAGATAAAAGTCACAGACATATTTTTTGCTCGAAACGGTATGAACAGCAGCTACGCTAATTCTTTTCTATCTGCCTTTCTGTTCCTCCCCCGGGATGCCCATCTCGAGGTATCTAGAGATTACTCCAGCTCCAACGTGGATCCAGCCTCACAGAAAGACTTCAGATGACCCAACACCTGTGAAGAGATGATGCTGACCTCTGCGAGGACCACAGATGACGCCAACTTGAATCAACATGCACAGCTGCCAAAATTTCTCTATATTGTAATCATTATGATCAAATTTGCCTAAAATTAATTTGTGTTAGCTAACTGTATGAATCTATTACCTTGAACTGTTCATTTGTGAAATTAACATTACTTGGACACATTCACTTCTGATAACAGAACATGACCTCCCATCATGTGTTCCTTTTACCGGGTCACCACTGAAAGAATCCTCACCAGCTGCATCACAGTGTGGTACGGATGCAGCACTGCATCCTGTCGAAAGACTCTGCAACGCATAGTGAATGCAGCCAGCAAGATCATCAGTGTCTCTCTGCCCTTCCTTATGGACATCTTCCACACCCGCCTCACTAGCAGCGCCCTCAGCATCGCTGCTGATAGCTCACACCCCTTAAATCTCCACTTCAGCCTTCTGCCTTTAGGGAGAAGGTACCGGAGCCTCCAGGCTCGCTCCATAATGCTTTTAAACAGCTTCGTCCATCAAGCTGTCGGGAAGCTGAACTCTGTCCATTACCTTCCCCCCCTTCCACCCACTCATGAACTTTAAAAAAAATCTACAGTTCACCCCACATTTCTTTCATTGCACACAGGACACTTTATACTCTCTGCACTTACAGACTTTACAGTCTTTTTGCACTAATGTCATACTGCTGCTATCACATACAAATAAGCTTACAAATGCCTTTATAACAAGAACTCCAAAATGTTTACGTTTTGGATGTATATTTGCATTTTACAAATTGTTAACATATATGTGGACATATATTTATACATTAACAAAGTTCAGTGTTTACATTTACTCATGTATATTCATTCAGAAGTTTTACAATATTCTGTCTTATATATATATCTATATATCTATATATATATATATATATATATATATATATGTTTACTACAAGTACACTGCTGCTACCTTCATACAAAAATCAGTATTATATTGCACTGACTGCGAACATTATTATATTATTTTATACAAACTTCTATAGTGCACTGACAATGTAAACACTTGTTGAGAGAGAAGAGAAACGATATTTCAATTCCTCTGTATGTCTGCACATATGCTGGCACTGACAAATAAAAAACCTTGACCTTGACCTTGAGATCACTCTAAATACTCAGTGTTCTGTAAAGCTGCTTTGAAACAATGTGTATTGTGAAAAGTGCTATACAAATACATTTGAACTGAACTGAATTGAATTTACTGTCACTTTCAATCAACTTATGTATCCTTGCTGAATTTTTATTTTTTTTTATTTTTTTTATCATACTGATCACAAACAAATGTAGTGTATATTATATTTTGTTATATTATATTTTTGAGTGAATGATCTAATAGTTGAATGAGTTTAGTACTGCACCCTTAAAACACAATTAATCATCCAATTCCTTAATTGAGAAAATAAAAAAAATCACATACACAAATGAGGAGAGAAAAAACATTATCCTGTCACTCATGAGATCCAGTAGGGAGCAGTACATACCTGTTTCTCCTTTCTTTCTGCTGCAGCTGATACAGTGTCATGATTTTTGTGTTCATCCACCAAACACAGCATACAGATACAGATACAGCTCTGGTCAGTACGGCAGTAAATTTCCAGCATTTTATCATGTTGAGAGCAGATTATCTCCTGCAGTCATCCAGTGGCGTCCATCAGATAGTGTCTTTTTCCTCTGAAGAGACTCTCATGCTGTTCAAGGTGATTTTGACAGTAAGAGCTTCTACACTCCAGACATGACTTCAGTGCCCATAGGCAGAACAGACATGGACAGAGCATTACATACAAATAAGTGGCACTAACAGATACAATAAGGGTAGACAGTGTTAAGAGTTATAAGTAGTCATAAGTAGTCCTGAGGTACTAATATAAGATTATAAAAAAAAAAAAAAAAAAAAGTGACGTGACACAGCCAAGTATGGTGACCTATACTCAGAATTCATGCTCTGCTTTTAACCCATCCAAAGTGCATACACACAGCAGTGAACACACACACACCGTGAACACACACCCGGAGCAGTGGGCAGCCATTTATGCTCAAGGGCACCTCAGTAGTGGTATTGCCGGTCCGAGACTCAAACCCACAACCTTAGGGTTAAAAGTCAACCTCTCTAACCACTAGGCCACGACTTCCCCAAAGGTTGTTGGGGTAGAGCAGTGTCTAAAATGTCATTGTAGAGTGTCGCAGAGCTACATGAAAGAAAATTAAAGTGGCAGTGCAGATGCAATAAATAAATAAACTTAAGAGCAGCAAACATTCCGATTTTGGATTTCCGAGTAGAGCAATGTCCAAAATGTCATTGAAGAGTGTTACAGAGCTACATGAAGGAATATTAAAAAGTGGCAGTGCAAGTACAATAAAAGTAAACATAAGAGCAGCATGTATTCCGGTTTTAGATGAAGGATAGCTGGTTGTTAAGCAGTCTGACAGCTTGAAGATAGAAGCTGTTCTTCAGTCTGGTTGTCCGTGATCGGATGGATCGTAAGCGTCTGCCAGATGGCAGTGTGGCAAACAGGTGATGAGCAGGGTGAGTGTGATCCTTGATGATACTGCGAGCCTTTCTCAAGCAGCGAGTTTGATAGATGTCCTGTAAGGCTGGGAATTTATGTCAAAATGATGAGGTCTGCTGCTCTCACCACTCTCTGAAGAGCTTTGCGGTCGAAAGAAGAGCAGTTGCCATACCATACAGTGATGCAGCTGGTCAGAATGCTCTCTATACTGCAGCGCTAGAAATGTGACGATGTTAGAGGTGATGCCAAACCTCTTTAGCCTCCGCAGGAAGTAGAGACGCTGACAGGCTGTTCTCACTATGGTCTCTGAGTGTAGGCTCCAGGAAAGATCCTCAGAGATGTAAATGCCAAGGAACTTGTAGCTCTTAACTGTCTCTACTATCTCTCCATTGATGTGAATGGGAACGTGACCCTCTCTATGTGACTTCCTGTAGTCCACGATCATCTCCTTGGTCTTGCTGACGTTTAGAGAGAGATTGTTATCAGCACACCATGTTATGAGTGCATTAACCTCATCTCTGTAGGATGTCTCATCGCCATTAGTGATGAGTCCTAGGATAGTTGTATCGTCAGCAAATTTGAGGATGATGTTGGAGCTATGCTTAGCAGAGCAGTTGTAAGTGACAGGGAGTACAAGAGAGGACTGAGTACACATCCCTGTGGGGCACCAGTGCTGAGTGTGAGTGAGGAGGATGTGTGATTGCCAATTCTAACCACCTGGGGTCTGCCGGTAAGGAAGTCCAGGACCCAGTTACATAAGTGACTGTTAAGACCCAGATCTTTCAGTTTGGCTATAAGTTTGGTAGGGATGATGGTGTTAAATGCAGAGCTGTAATCAACGAACAGGTGGTGAACAACATAGGTGTCTCTTCCCTCAAAGTGTTCCAGGGCAGAGTGTATGGCCATTGCAATGGCATCATCAGTGGATCAGTGGATCTATTCAGTGAGCGGTTTGAGCGGTAAGCAAATTGGAATTGGTCCAAGGTGTCAGGCAGAGAGGAGCAGATGTGGGATTTGACTAGACGTTCGAAGCACTTCATGATGACTGACGTCAGTGCTACAGGGCGGTAGTCATTCAGGCAAGAGACAGTTGTTTTTTGGGAACAGGGATGATGGTGGTTTGCTTGAAGCATGTGGGGATCACTGTTAGTCTCAAGGAGGGGTTGAAGATGTTGGTATGACATCTGCTAACTGGACAGCGCAGTCCCTCAGGACACGTTCGTGTATGCCATCTGGACCTGGAGCTTTCCGGCCGTTGACTATCTTGAAGGCCTTACTCACTTCGAGTGTGGTTAGAACCAAAGGGCAGTTGTCAAGGTCAACAGGTATTTTCACAGCAGGGAATGTGTTGCCTGTCTCAAAGCGAGCATAGAATGTATTGAGCTCATCTGGTAAGGAGGCAGACAAAGACCCAACACTGCTTTTCCTTCCTTTCGTAGTCAGTGATATAGCGCAAACTGCTCCACATGCTTTGAGGGTCAGAGCCATGATATTCTGACTCCACTCTGTCCCTAAAGTCTCTTTTGGCTGATTTGATGGTTCTTTGAAGGTCATACCTGGACTTCTTGTAAGCAGTTAGATCCCCAGAGTTGGAGGCAGCAGTTCGTGCTCTTAATCTGGCACGCACCTCACCGTTGACCCATGGTTTCTGGTTAGGAAATGACTTAACATTAATGGATGGGACAACATCATCTGTGCATTTGTTAATGTAGCATATCACAGAATCTGTGTATTCATGTATGTTGTCTCCTGCTGCATCTTGAAACATCTGCCAGTCTGTGGATTCAAAGCAGTCCTGCAGTGTGGAGATGGCATCTTCACTCCATTTGTGAACTGTTTTAGAAAACGTTTTTTCCTGTCTGTAGGCTGGTAACAGCAGTATGCTAATGTGGTCACCTTTGCCAAATGCTGGTCAGGGGAGGGGTTTGTAACTGCCCTTTAGTGTTGAATAGCAGTGATCTAATGTCTGATCACCTCGTGTGGGGAAACTTATGTGCTGGTAGAATTTGGGAAGAACTTTCCTCATATTCACCCTGTTAAAATCCCCAACAACGATGAAAGCAGCCTCAGGATGAGCAATTTCTAATCCATTTATGGTGCTGTACAGTTTGTCCAATGCTTTCGTTTTGTCCACGTGAGGCCGGATGTAAACAACTGTGAGAATGATTGAATTAAACTCCCGCGGGAGGTAGAAGGGACGCACTTTAATGGAGAGCAGTTCGATCTCAGGGGAGCAGTGTGTAGATAAAACTGTAACATCAGTGCACCAGCGAGTGTTAATCATAAAGCACATGCCTCCACCTCCGCTCTTACCGGAGTTTAGCGATCTGTCATGACGAAAAACGGAGAATCCAGGCAGTGTAATGGCCGTATCGGGTACTTCTGAGTGTAACCACGTCTCACAGAAAGCCAGAACGCAGCAGTTACGAATGTCCCGCTGGTATGTGTTTCTCACATTACGTTCGTCAAGTTTGTTATCCAGAGACTGTATGTTGGCTAACAAGAGAGGAGGATTAAAACTTATTTTCCGCGATCTGCATAGAATTCCAGCACGTTTGCCTTTCCTCCTTTTCCGACGGTGTCTTAGGATGCAGGCCAGCAACAATGGGAGCGCGTAGACGCTGAAGCTGGAGTTCCGAGGCGGCGTTGTTTCTGAACCGAAGTTTAAATTAGATCGGATGTCCTGTAGTGTTTGTCGATCATACTGGATGAGAGTCTGTACTGTCTGAGCAAAAGTATGTATAAGAAGTAACACGAATAACACAAAATAACATGAAAAAAAGCTAAGTTTGCACAGAGCGCTGGTCAGCGACGCCATCGTAGCGACACACCGGAAGGTGGTAGTCTTTTCATTCTATATTTGTATTCCTGTCGAATGGTTCAGTCCCAGAGATATCGGGATATTAATGCAGTAACATGAAAATACAACACTGCATATCTAAACTCTTGGGAGCTTCAGAACGTGTTAAAATGAACAAAATCCCTTCTTCCAAATATCTCTGAAACCAATTCAAATATAGTATGAAAAGACTACTGAGAGCAAGTTAATGTCACAACTCTAGCATTTCAGTGTATGTTTGGTACTCAGGCAAGCAAGGCAATTTATTTATAAAGCACAATTAAAAACAACAGATAGTTGACCAATGTGCTGTACAAATTCTCGCCACAGCCATGTCACCCTGTAGCCCAGGACTGGTTGCCCGCTGAAGCTAAGTAGGGTTGAGCTTGGCCAGTACCTGGATGGGAGACCTCCTGGGAAAAATAGGTTGCTGCTGGAAGAGGTGTTAGTGACGGGGACACTATACTGTAAAAAAGCACCGTCCTTCGGATGAGACATTAAACTGACGTCCTGACACTCCTGACTCTGTGTGGTGAGTATACTGGCATCCAGGTGGATGCTGCACACTGGTGGTGGTTGAGGAGATAAACCATCATATGATTGTAAAGGGCTTTGGGTGTACAGCAATACACAATAAAGCGCTATATAAATGCCTAATTCATTAATTCATAAAATGCATAAAACAAACAGTATACAACACAGACGTCCATCTATTCAATATAAAACCGCAAGATGCCAACATACAGGGGCAAACTGTTCCAAGCCTTCGGGTCCAGCACTGCAAAAAGCACGGTCCCCCAATAATTTACTCCTTGACCTAGGAATAATCAAGATTTTCTGGTCAGAAGACCTAATTGATCTGGATGGTAAGTATAGTTGTTACAAATCTCAGAGACAGGCTGGTGCAGGGCTGAAAGGTATATTCTATTTAATTGTTTTGATAGAGAGAAACAAGCTACATTTCTAGTTTCAACATTATTTATTCTTCAGACATTCCCCTTTAAATCCATTAAGCATCATCTGTATGCAAACCCAGATAGCACAGGTACATGTATGTCTGTAAGAAGTCTGTTAAGGATCTCTTCATCTGGAAAGTATCTGCTGTGTACAAAGATCTGGTAGACGTCTTTAAGATGTCAGTTTTACATCCATTCTAAATCAAACATTTTAAAGACATTTTCTAAACGTCTATTTGACGTCTGATAAGAAAAGTCCTATAGACGTATTGCAGATGAGCAAACACGCTAAAAAATGTCTTGCAGAAGTATATGCAGACGTCAAATAGATGTCTCAGTGATGTGCACAGATATGGTGTAAAACTGCCTTAATTTGTAGTCAAATCCTATATTTATAAGGACTGTTATTGTATGATAATTGTTGGTAAATGTTATTTAAATTGTTACTCATGCAAGATTATCTTGTATTCTGTTCTAGAACCATAACTTTTGTAATCAGTAAATGCCTTATTGAGATTCTGGAGTCTGGGGTGAATTCTTCAGCTAAATTGTCAGTATACAGTTCTGACCGACAGTCTGCAGGGGTTCGAATCCACCTGAATCAGAACTAAAATTTAAACACTCATTAACAAGTGGTCCTTTGAGCTGGAGCCTCAAATTACTGCAGAGAAATGACATCCCAACCAGAGCCTCCAGTTGTCCGCCCCAGACGACATATAAAGCTGTCTGCATACTTAGCAGACTTGGAGACCTGGTGCTACAGGATGAATGGCAAAAGACTAAAGGAGACTTGCAGAGAGGGAAGGAAGAGCTGCATCCTCGGGCTTGACAGTCTTCCTGGGAGGACATGCAGAGGGAGAATGATGAGCTTCGCAGCTGCATTCTTCAGCTGCCAGAGATTTTAAGTGCATTACAAGGCCTTAAAGTGGAGAATGCCATCATGAAACATGAGATCCAGCAGTTAGCCACAAATGTGGCCACCCCACACAAATCGGTGTCTCCAGTACCAGCTCATTTTCATGTGCCAGAAACATGTAATAGCCAGCCGGTGCCCACCATACAAAGCAGAGACTTCTGTCAGTACCCCTCTGAGTGAGAAAGTAGAGACATGGTCAAAACTTGATCAAGAGGCCATCAGACTTTTACAAGAGAAAACTTTGAAAGTTAACGTAGATGGTTTCATGTGGTATGCGACTCCACTCCTTCGCATACAACACATTCCAATTCTGCACATGCCAAAAGAAGCTGTTCTGCCGCAGCTAAGAAGCACTGATAGAAAGCTGATGAAGAACCCTGATCAGGCCTGTGCATACAAAACTGAGATTGAGAGACTTAAGAAAGCTGGCTATGTGGAGAAACAGCAACCATGCGAGGTTGAGAGATCACAAGAATCATGGTACATCCCTCACCATATGGTCACACATAAATGCAAAAATCGTGTCATTGACAACTGCTCATTCCAGTATGAGGGCCAAAACTTGAACGAGCTGCTTCTTTCAGGACCCACCTTGAGTCCCACCCTGCTGACAGTGTTACTGCAGTTCCGTGAACACTCCACAGCCTTAAGCAGTGACATCCGAGGGATGTTTCATCAGGTGAGGCTGCTTCCTGATGACAAACCTTTAGTTTGGTTCCTGTGGAGAGACATGACCATAGATCAAGTATCAGATGTGTACCAGTGGCAGGTACTGTCCTTTGTGACTACTTGCAGTCCCTGTTGTGCCACGTTCGCTGTGCAAAAGCATGTGCTAGACCACAGTCAACCAGGAGATCAGGTGAGGGAGGTGATAGAAAAAACATTCTATGATGACAATTGTCTTCACAGTCTCAGCTCCAAAGATGCAGCCAAATATCTTGTTGACCAACTCTGTGCCCTGCTAAATGAGGGAGGATTTGAATTGCAACAGTGGGCCAGCAATTGCCAAGCAGTGGTCTATGAAGCGGTGAAGAGCATGAAGCGATGAGCATTGAAGCCAATCACAGACGTATCTGTTGAGCAAATGAAAACAATGACCAATCAGCGCTGTTTAAGAATCTGCTCAACAGCGTTCAAATCTAAGTCGGAAATGGATGTTTTTAAAATTTTTGTACCGAATGGTATCGCGGTTGGTACTTTTGACAACACTAGTCTGCAGGGGTTTGAATCCACCCGAATCAGAACTAAAATTTAAACACTCATTAACGAAGTGACCCACATGTGGGTTTTGACAATTGAAAATTAGTACAATTTGGACATGAAGTGTCATTACGATACTCATATCTCTGGAACTGAACCATATAGAGTCTTGGAAATCAAGATTACAAAAGAATGAGAATCTAAAAGGATACTGAGATATCTTTAATTCATCTTTAAAAATTATATTTTTGCACTAAGATAGATACGTTCAAAGCAATTGCTTTCATAGAAGGAAACAATACATTTCTAGTTTCAACATTATTTGTTCTTCAGACATTCCCCTTTAAAACAAAAATGAATCAGCTGTATGCAAGTAACTTCATTAGGGTTTTGACCACAGAAATGTGTACAGTTTGACAATTTACTCATAAAGTCACATTAAAATCTCTATATCTTTGGAAATTATCCATTAATAGGCCCTTAAATAAAGATACCAAAATAAAAGTTTGTTGAACACATCCTTGTTGAATAAAAGTATTAATTTCTTTCAAAAGAGAGAGAGAGAGAGAGAGAGAAAGAAACTAACCTCAAACTTTTGAATGGTAGTGTCTTGTTAAAAAAAGGATTTATATTTTAAATAAATGCTGTTCTTTATTAAAAAAAAAAAACAAACCCTCTTTATTCATCAAAGAATCCTGAAAAAAAAGAACCACAGGTAATATATATATATATATATATTATATATATATATATATATATATATATATATAATATATATATATTTATTTAGCAGCACAACTGTTTCCACAACTGATAGGAAATCAGCATATTAGAATGATCATGTGACGCTGAAGACTGGAGTAAATATGTTAAAAATTCAGCTTTGCATCACAGAAATACATTATATTTTAAAGTGTATGAAAACAGAAATCCATTATTTTAAATTGTAATACTGGTAATACGGCACAATATTGTTGTTTTGTTCTGTATTTTTGATCAAATAAATGAAGGTTTGATGAGCAAAAGAACTAACTGACTCGATCCTAATGATCTGAGTGGTCTGTTGGGTTTATATTCAGTGAACATATCTGCAATGTATTTAGGTCGTAGGCCATTGAGTGATTTATAAAAGATTAAAAGTACTTTAAAATCAATCCTAAATGTAACTGGAAGCCAGTGTAAGGACCTGAGGACTGGTGTGATATGCTCAGATTTTTCTGGTTCTAGTCAGAATCCGGGCAGCAGCGTTCTGGATGAGCTGCAGCTGTCTAATGGTCTTCTTGTGAAGGCCGGTGAGAAGACCATTACAGTAGTCCACCCTGCTGGTGATAAAGGCATGAACAAGTTTCTCCAAGTCATGAATGGAAACAAAACATCTAATTCTTGCAATGTTTTTTAGAGAATAGTATGCTGATTTAGTTACTGCTTTGACATGACTACTGAAACTAAGGTCTGTCTTCAGAATCACACCAAGATTCCTGACTTGATTTTTAGTTGTAAGACCCCTAGAGTCAAGGTATGCATTCACCTTGAAAACTTCATCTTTGTTTCCAAATACAATAACTTCAGTTTTTTCCTTGTTTAACTGAAAAAAGAAAGTTCTGGCACATCCAACTATTAATTTCATCAATACATTGGCAGAGGGAGTCATTGGGGCTGTAGTCATTTGACGAAAAGGCTAGGTAAATCTGTGTATCATCAGCATAGCTGTGATAGGCAATTTGGTTCTTTCTCATTATTTGACTTAGTGGGAGCATATACAGGCTAAACAAGAGCGGTGCAAGAATTAAGCCTTGTGAGACTCCGCATTTCATGGACGTCCACTTATGCTCTGCTATACTCACATAATAACCTCTCCCTTCTAAGTATGACCTGAACCAATTGAGTACCATCCCAGAAAGCCCGACCCAGTTTTCCATCAAGTATTATCTTAATGAGCGCAGTCTCTGTGCTGTGATGCAGTCGGAAACCAGATTGAAAATTGTCCAGGTATCCATTTGTTCAGCTCATTAAAGACTACCTTTTCAGTAATCTTGCCTATAAAAGGAAGATTTGATATTGGTCTATAATTGCTCAATATGGTGTTATCAAGATTGCTCTTTTTCAGGAGGGGCTTAACAACAAAAGTTTTCAGGGAGTTTGGAAAAGTCCCAGAAAGAAGTGAGGTGTTCACCACTTCTAAGAGATCTGCTTCTAAACAGTTAAGCACCCTTTTGAAAAAATATGTGTGAAGTGTTTCAAGATATCAGGTTGACGATTTAAGGTGCTGTACTATTTCTTCCAAAATTTTGCTATCAATTTCTTCCAAAGCAGACATAGTATCTTTTTGATATTTCGGACGAATCTGTCTGACCTCTGCATAACTTGGGGATGTGCTAATCGCCTTCCTGATATTATTGATCTTCTCAGAAAAGAAGGAAGCAAACTCATTGCATTTGCTGTCTGAGAGCATTTCACTGGGAATCTGACTTGGGGGGATTGTCAGTCTCTCAACAGTAGCAAAAAGAGTGCGAGTGTTGTTTAAGTTACTTTTTATAAGGTTTGAGAAGAAGGTCTGTCTAGCTGTAGCTAGTTCCACATTGAAAGCATTAAGGCTTCTTTATAGATGCTATCTTTATAGATGCTATAGTGAATTTCAAGTTTCTTCTTTTGCCACATCCGCTCAGCTTTTCTGCATTGTCTTTTCATACTCTGCACTGCAGTTGATTTTCTCCAAGCTGATTTCTGTCTGCCAGTCTTCTTACTGACTTTCACAGGAGCAATGTCATCAATAACATTCTTAACTTTTGAGTTAAAGGAATCAAGGAGAAGATTACCAGAGTCTGCAGAAATGCTTGGTGTTAAAGATATAGCCTCCATAAATAGCACACTAGTGTTCTCGTTAATGCATCTCCTTCTGACAGAGACAGATCTAGATTCAGTGGTAGCAGAGATCAATATATCAAAGAAAATACAGAAGTGATCAGATAGTGCTACGTCCTTAATAACAATGGATGAAATGTTTAGAAGGTATGTCCACGATTGTGTGTAGATTCATGCACATGCTGAATCAGGTCAAAAGTGTTTAAAACAGTTATCATTTATTTTGTAGTTTTGTTTTCTGCATTATCTATGTGAATATTAAAATCCAATGCAATAGCAAAACAGTCAAACTCTGAGGAAATCATTGATAGCATTTCTGTGAACTCTTCAACAAAGGCTGGAGAGTATTTTGGAGAAATTGTAGTATTTTGGAGTAAATTGTAGTAAATTGGAGTATTTTCGAGAAATTGTATTTTGTACACCACAATCTGTTGCGCCATTAGGGGAAGTCGTGGCCTAGTGGTTAGAGAGTGTGACTCCTAACTCTAGGGTTGTGGGTTCGAGTCTCGGGCCGGCAACACCATGACTGAGGTGCTCTTGAGCAAGGCACCGAACCCCCAACTGCTCCCCGGGCCCCGCAGCATAAATGATACCCACTACTCCGGGTGTGTGTGCACTTTGGATGGGTTAAATGCAGAGCATGAATTCTGAATATTGCACACCACACATATCTAAATATCACTTCACTAAAACTTTCATTAATGTTCAATGCAACACATTTTTTTCTTTCTGCAATTATACATTTTAGGCAAAGTGAATGGCAATTTTTTTTCTTAAGGTGGGCCTTTAGCCCCGTTGTACCCTACAATATGATTATTGTTAATTAAACTGAGATATAGCAATATAACTTCTTAATTCATTTGCAACAAAACTATAAAGTTCTGTTGCAAACAGATGAAGACATTAGTAGGCTTCTCAGCTCACCCCTCCACATGCAAGCGTTCGGAGTTTCGGCAGCCCAACACTGAATATTATATTGTGGGCATTGTATTTTGATTAATAAAATAAAAATTATAAAAATTACAGTACAAAAATGAAATTTAAATCACCCAGCTTCTAAATAAATGAAGCAGTTATTTTTATTTAGTTAAAAACGGGCCAAAAGAGACTTCCGAACTAGTAGGCTACCAGAAAGGGGTTTAAAAATATATATATATATATATATATATATATATATATATATATAGATATATATATATATATATATTATATTTTTTTTTTTTTTTTGCTCAGCATTAATTCTTAAATCCCTGCATGATTTTAGCCATACATTATAAATATCAAATACGTTATAGCTTGACTACAAGTTTAAAAACAATGCTGCAATTGTTATAATTAAGGAAATTAAACTTACCATCATGTGTCTACACAGGCGATAATTCCAAAAATGCGAAACATTGAAAAATAGGCATATTTTATTCAAGACATTATTATATGACATCAGCATGCATTTATCATTCTTACAGTCACCACCAGAATGTCCAACTTCACCATGATGAACTTAAAACTGGGTTCTATTATTTTTCCTCAACAGTTCTACTCACAGAAAAAAATTCATTTCAAAAACACATTTGATAAGAACAGAGTGGGAATTTTTAGCAACACCAAAATAACAGTAAATCTAATGTTTTCTGTTAGTTTAAGCACAAACTAAGTAAAGTAAACCCAATTTTTGTGGCAATAATTAAGATCAAACTGAACATGGTGTGTGTTTATGGTGCATGTTGGCAATGTTGTCTCAGGTGGGTCGTGGTGGAGGTGGGGCTTAGTTAGATAATGTTATCGAATATCGCAACATTTTTAAAGGCGATTACTGATAAGATATTTTTGACATATCGCCCAGCCCTACTGCATAGTCTTCACTGTATAAACTGATGGAATAATGCTTATTAAAGCTAAAGGGGCAGCTGTGGCCTAATGGTTAGAGAATTGGACTTGTAACCCGAAGATCGCAGGTTTGAGTCTCAGTGCTGGCAGGAGTTGTAGGTGGGTGGGGAGTGAATGAACAGCACTCTCTTCCACCCTCAATACCCATGACTGAAGTGCCCTTGAGCAAGGCACTGAACCCCCAGTTGCTCCCCGGGCCCACTGCTCCGGGTGTGTGTTCACGGTGTGTTCACTTCTCACTGCTGTGTGTGTGCACTTGGATGGGTTAAATGCAGAGCACCAATTCTGAGTATTGGTTACCATACTTGGCAAATGTCACGACTTTCACTTTCACTAAAGTCATTCAGGCAAGAGCAGAGATTGAAGTTGCTATTTTTCTTTTGTTGTTTGATTATTGAAGATATGGACAGCTGCTAGTATATTAGACTGCTGTCACTTTAAGAACTAATGCACGGATCCAGAATATTGACACATCAGATTTTCTCTAATATATCGCTTTACCTCAAAGCCAAACTCAAAATTGAAAATAAAATAAAATTAATCACACAGCCCTCAAGTGCAAGAGAGATCTCGCTTTTGAATTGCAAATAACGAAAACATTATAGACAAATGTCTTGATATTATCACATATACAAACGGTTGGAAAGATACAATTAGCTTGATAACTTTTATGTATCAATAATAAACTGTTAGTGGTTTTCCTTAATTTCTCCAGTACCAAAAGCAGAACCGATCATGTCAGAGCAGGACTTGTTTAATACCAGGTTCAGATACTATTCCTTCTTACAAGTGAAGCACAGAAGGATCAGTTGCAAAGCTACATGACAGTATATCTTGCATCTGCGTTTTCTAAAATACATCATAAATGGAAGATTTATTTAAATAAAAATAAAAATACAAATATTAAACAAGTTAAAAAAATTATTCTTGGTGTTTCTTAAAAGTGTCACAGCCTCTTCTTCAGCTTCCTGAACAAGAACAGATTGTAAAAAGCTTCTACTTTCCTTCATGAAAGAGTAAGCAAACTACAAGTGATGCATATGCATTATAAGACAATTGAACATAATATGAAACTCTTAAGAAAGCATAATGATATAATTTATATAATAAAGTGAAATGATACACAATAATAAACCTTATTGACATTGTTTTCTGGGGAGGAACTCATCTTTGAGTTGATCTGAAGCTCTCAGTAGAATCTGCTGGTTTTGAAGATGAAGATGAACTTTATTCACTGTGAAACTTCAAATAATGTTTCTTTGTCATGTCACTTGTAATGTCTGGTTAGGACAGATATATCCAGATGATATTTTATTGCTTGATGCATTATTGTGTCTCATTTGGTGAGGACACAAATGAGTGTCCTGAAAGTGCTGATCTGAAGATGATCTACTTACTGTGAATGTTTTTTGTATGTCTGTGTAGAGCAGATGAATTATTGAAACACTTCCCACATGCAGAGCAGTGATACGGTTTCTCTCCAGTGTGGATCCTCTCGTGTATTTTCAGGTCTCCTGAATGACTGAATTTCTTGTCACAGTGCGAACACTTGTAGGGTTTCTCTCTAGTGTGGATCCTCTCATGTGTTTTCAGAACTCCTGACCGACTGAATCTCTTGTCACAGTGTGAACACTTGTAAGGTTTCTCTCCAGTGTGAATCCTCTCATGCAGTTTTAAACAGTTTGCTGAAGTAAAAGTCTTCTCACACTCAAAGCACATGTATTCTCTCACACCAGTATGAGCTTTCTGATGTACTTTCAAACTTTGTAAACATGAATAACTCTTTCCACACAAATAACATGAATGAGTTTTCTCCTTTGAATGAACTCTCAGGTGTGTCTTCAGGTCTGAAGCCCTCAAAAATGTTTTGTCGCATTGATCACATGTGTACAGCTTCTCTCTCGTGTGGATGTTGATGTGTTCTTTAAGATGTGATGATAGTATGAAACTCTTCCCACACTGATCACAAGTGAACGGTTTCTCTCCAGTATGAACTCTTATATGCCCTGTAAGTTGTCCTTTTGTTGCAAAACTATTCCCACACTGATCACATGTGTACGGTTTCTCTCCAGTGTGGATCCTCTCATGTGTTTTCAGAGGTCCTGACCAACTGAATCTCTTGTCACAGTATGAACACTTGTAGGGTTTCTCTCCAGTGTGAATCCTCTCGTGTCTTTTCCAACTTGCTGAATTATTGAATCTCTTGTCACAGTGTGAACACTTGAACGGTTTCTCTCCAGTGTGAATCCTCTTATGTCGTTTTAAACCATTTGCTGAAGTAAAAGTCTTCTCACACTCAAAACACATGTAATCTCTCACAGCAGTGTGTATTTTCTGATGCAGTTTTAAATGTATTGGCTGTGAAAAACTCTTTCCACACAAATTACACGAATGTGGCATCTCCTTTGTATGAACTTTCAGGTGTTTCTTCAGGACTGATGCCCTCAGAAATGTTTTTCCACATTGATCACATGTGAACGGTTTTTCTCCAGTATGAACTCTCATGTGATCATCAAGACTATTTTTGCTTGTCAATCTCTTTCCACACTGAGTGCAGGTGAAATATTTCTTGGATCTTCTTTTCTTTAAATCCTTCTGTTTGGTTTGAGAGCAACTCAAAGGTTTTTCTCCAGTTTTGACATGATTTTTCTCCTCAACTTCACTCAATTCTTCATTCTCATTTTCTTCAATCAACTCTGGAATAAAAGTAAAAACAGTTTGATTTTCAGTGACTCTCAGTAACCCTGGCGAACCCTCATGTAACAGTGTAAAGTAGACAACTGCTATACCAAATTTTGGTCATTTTGATGCATTTTTGTAAATTATATGTCCCTGAAACTCCATGAATGAGCTACATTGATATTCCAATCATTATTATTTTTAAAACATTATAGGCACAAATTCCATATTTCTACAGGGAGAACTATTAAATATGTTTGATCAACTGCACAATTGTCTAGCATAATGTTTATTGAAAAAATTAGAGCCCAACCGATATATTGTTTTGCCGATATTATCGGCCAATATAACATATCACATATATATTGGTATCAGCGAATATGCCGCCGATATGAACATTTTTTTTACAGAACATATAACGCAGATTAAATGCTTCTGAATGGTGTAATTACTTAGTTTGTCCACCAGAGTGTGCTCCATTGTCTGCTACTGGCGACCTAGGTCAGTGTAGTGTAGAGATGAGCTGATGAGCTCAAACTTCACCCGAGTCCGCTGCTTCAAATTATCCACCTTCACCTATATTTCATCGTCACATTACAATGATTCTAATTCTTAGTTTTGCATGATGATATGATGAATGGATTCAGTGATGTTAGAGACTACAGCTGATCTGTGCATCACAGCACACATCTGCGGCCCATTAAAGCCTGTGTTGCGGCCACCGGAGCTGATCACGGCAACTCAGTCAATGCTGGTGATTATACAGGCTGCACCGCGGCCCAGAACTCAGCTTATCACATCAGTCACATCACATCGTGCCGTGTGACAAATTAAAATAGAATTCTATTGTATTTTGTCGCGCCATGCCGCTCGTAGAATAGAACCCATTATAATCAGTGTTGTCGTCTACACTGGATGCAGTAAACTGATGCCTCATTCTATTATTGACGTGTGACAAAGTTCAAGTGATTTTCAACGGTCGCTTTTTCGCGTTCTGTTGCGGCGCAGACACGGTGTCAGCAACATAGTAGATTGAAAAGTTAGTATCTTCCTGCAGTCCAATAGACGGCAGTGCGGTGGTGGCTTGACTCTGTTGAATGGTGATTTAATGCTACATTGTCAACTAGTTGGAGAGACTCAATACTAAGTAAATAAACAACAATGTCCCCGTCTTTTACTCTCACAATTAGCTTATCATATTCATTTGCTACATTAGTAGGGCCCTATGATTTGCGCGATGCAGGAAATAGAATCGTGGAATCCAGTCATAAAAACAGAATTTACTGTATAACACAGAATTTCATGGAATTTGTCTCATTTTTGATGAATAAATAAAAAACAGGTCAGTACATTATATATATATATATATATATATATATATATATATATATATATATATATATATATATATATCTATATATATATATATAATATACACACATACATACACACATACATACACACACACACACACACACACACACAGGTGCTTCTCAATAAATTAATAAATTAGAATGTCGTGGAAAAGTTCATTTATTTCAGTAATTCAACTCAAATTGTGAAACTCGTGTATTAAATAAATTCAGTGCACACAGACTGAAGTAGTTTAAGTCTTTGGTTCTTTCAATTGTGATGATTTTGGCTCACATGTAACAAAAACCCACCAATTCACTCTCAACAAATTAGAATACTTCATAAGACCAATAAAAAAACATTTTTAGTGAATTGTTGGCCTTCTGGAAAGTATGTTCATTTACTGTGCATGTATTCAATACTTGGTAGGGGCTCATTTGGCTTTAATTACTGTCTCAATTCAGTGTGGCATGGAGGTGATCAGTTTGTGGCACTGCTGAGGTGGTATGGAAGCCCAGGTTTCTTTGACAGTGGCCTTCAGCTCATCTGCATTTTTTGGTGTCTTGTTTCTCATTTTCCTCTTGACAATACTCTGTAGATTCTCTCTGGGGTTCAGGTCTGGTGAGTTTGCTGACCAGTCAAGCTCACCAACACCATGGTCATTTAACCAACTTTTGGTGTTTTTGGCAGTGTGGGCAGGTGCCAAATCCTGCTGGAAAATGAAATCAGCATCTTCAAAAAGCTGGTCAGCAGAAGGAAGCATGAAGTGCTCCAAAATTTCTTGGTAAATGGGTTTGCTGCAGTGACTTTGGGTTTTTCAAAAACACAATGGACCAACACCAGCAGATGACATTGCACCCCAAATCATCACAGACTGTGGAAACTTAACACTGGACTTCAAGCAACTTGGGCTATGTGCTTCTCCATACTTCCTCCAGACTCTAGGACCTTGGTTTCCAAATGAAATCAAAACTTGCTCTCATCTGAAAAGAGGACTTTGGACCACTGGGCAACAGTCCAGTTCTTCTTCTCATTAGCCCAGGTAAGACGCCTCAGGAGTGGCTTAACAAGAGGAATATGACAACTGTAGCCAAATTCCTTGATACGTCTGTGTGTGGTGGCTCTTGATGCCTCGACCCCAGCCTCAGTCCATTCCTTGTGAAGTTCACTCTAATTTTTGGATCGATTTTGCTTGACAATTCTCATAAGGCTGCGGTTCTCTCGGTTGGTTGTGTATCTTTTTCTTCCACACTTTTTCCTTCCACTCAACTTTCTGTTAACATGCTTGGATACAGCACTCTGTGAACAGCCAGCTTCTTTGGCAATGAATGTTTGTGGCTTACCCTCCTTGTGAAGGGTGTCATGATTGTCTTCTGGACAACTGTCAGATCAGCAGTCTTCCCCATGATTGTGTAGCCTAGTGAACCAAAACTGAGAGACCATTTTGAAGGATCAGGAAACCTTTGCAGGGTGTTTTTGAGTTGACTAGCTGATTAGCATGTCACCATATTCTAATTTGTTGAGATAGTGAATTGGTGGGTTTTTGTTAAATGTGAGCCAGAATCATCACAATTAAATGAACCAAAGACTTAAACTACTTCAGTCTGTGTGCACTGAATTTACGAGTTTCACAATTTGAGTTGAATTACTGAAATAAATGAACTTTTCCACGACATTCTAATTTATTGCGAAGCACCTGTATATATATATATATAGAGTGAGAGAGAATGTGTCTGTGAATATTAAACTGCAAAAAGACTTGTTTAAATATGAATCCTCATGTTCTGCATGTTCATTTGATTACCAGAAAATATACAACAAAGAATTTGTGAAAAAAATATTATTCATTATTATTATTTATTCATTTTAGATGTTTACATTTGGAAAAGCTGTGCTTCCTACAATAACCTGCCCATTGGTTTAGCAGTAGCTTGCTTGCCCTACACAGTTACTTTGTTTAATTTCTTAATTAAAGTTATATATTTTGTTTTATTTGTGTTTTTTAAGTTATTTATAATAAGTGAAGTTTACTGTTAAGTGCACTGATGTCAGACTCACTTTGAATAATAAAGTTTATTTTTAAATTGTTAAATACCCTGCCTCCACTACATTGATTGTTTATCACATAATTATAAGTGTTTGATCAACACATTTGAGTTATAATTGCAAAAAATGTGTTTATGTGTGTGTGTGTGTGTATATATATATATATTAGGGGTGCACGATATATATCGGCCGATGATTAATGCGCATCTCGCCAGTAAAGCCGGTTCTCTAATCAGCGGTAAATTCCATCAGGTGCATGATTTCACATAGAGCAGCTGTTACTACACAGAGCTGTGGTTCACAGACAAGCTGCGCAAATCCACATTCATTATAAACTAGGATTTGCGCAGCTTGTCTGTGATCAACGGCTCTGTGTAGTAACAGCTGCTCTATGTGAAATCACGCACCTGATGGAATTTACCGCTGATTAGAGAACAGGCTTTACTGACTAGATGCGCATTAATCATTGGACGATATATATCGTGCACCCCTAATATATATATATATATATATATATATTTATGTATATATATATTCTGTAAGGCATATGCAAAGCATGCAATGACTGTGGCAACTTTAACATTTGAAAGGAAACTATGGCAAAGTTCTTGCATTCCTTGTTCAAACTATTTTTTTTTTTTTTAAATTTTCATGAATATATGGTTGACCTGAAGAATGAAAGCTATATCATACACTTGGAAAATTATGAGCTATACCACTGCTTATCGACATTAGGGGTGTGACAATACACTAAGCTCACGAGATGAGACAAAATACAGATACTTGGTTCACTAGAACAAGACAATATGTGACCCTGGACCACAAAACCAGTCTTAAGTCTCTGGGGTATATTTGTAGCAATAGTCAAAAATACATTGTATAAGTCAAAATTATAGATTTTTATTTTATGCCAAAAATCATCCTTATAACAACTAAAAATCATGTCCCATGAAGATATTTTGTAAATTTCCTACTGTAAATAAATATATAAAAACCTAATTTTTGATTAGTAATATGCATTGCTAAGAACTTCATTTGGACAACTTTAAAGGCCATTTTCTCAAAGTTTTGATTTTTTTTTTTTGCACCCTCAGATTCCAGATTTTCAAATAGTTGTATCTCGGCCAAATACTATCCTATCCCAACAAACCATACATCAATGGAAAGCTCATTTATTCCGCTTGTATTCATGTATACAACTCAATTTAAAAGAATTTACCCTTATGACTGGTTTTGTGGTCCAGGGTCACATATTTTAATAGAATATTTAAGAAATTTTCAATGACAAAACACTTGTCTTTTAATTACAAAAAGTAAAACAATTCAGTTGTATTTTGAAATATTTTAACTAATCTAGGGCTGGAACTAATGATCAAGTAATCTACTCATTATTTTGACAATTGAGTAATCTGATATTTTTTAGTAACACAGATAGACCTAAGTGAAAACCAGCTTTAGTATGATTATTTATATAAAAACTAACGATGAGGCAATGATAATTGGTTGTAATTATTATGATATTATCATTATAATGTAATATGCCTATACATAATAGGAACATAAATACTTGCAGAGGGTGCCAACGGCCTGGTGACGTTTCACTTTACAGCATGATTAAACAATGTTTAAATCCATTAAATTTTAATATTTGGCCACATGCAAACTCAGACACTTTTATTTTGAAATCGCGATGTACAATAAATGGCATATTTAGACATAGGTTGATGTATTCTCCCATGTTGGCAAAGGTTTATAAATGATTTACGTTACAAATCTAGTGAGATAATGCACAATATTTTTCCAGATGAACCTTAATTCAAATTCACAGCATATACAGAGGAAGAGTTTAGCCCTTTTCACACATACAGTCTTCACTGGTAAATTACCGGTAAGTTACCATTATAGAACATGAACAAACACAAAATACTCAAAAATCCCGCAAAAATATCTCTTTCAATCATATGACACTAATAGAGACTACAAGATAACCATGACCTGTTTACAAAGCTTTACTGCTTTATAATTAGCTTTTCTATGTAAATATGCGCTAGATGGACATCTTTGACCATTGCGCCTCGCAGCTTTTCATCCAGCATCTCCACTAATCAGCAATTCGACACTACAATTGGATACTATTATTATTATTATTATGTGCGTCTCGTGTTTATAAGAGCAAAACATTCTGATTGGCTAGTAATGTTAGTTTGGTTGAGAGTGAAAGCTGGTCTTCTCATACCATTGGTAGGCGAACTCACGAACTCGAAAGTGATTTCAAGTTTTTTTTTTTTTTTTTTTTTAATATAGGGTTATTTTTTTCTACAGCCAAACGATGCACGCCGGAGAACTTTAACCCTCTGGAGTCTAAGGGTGTTTTTGGGGCCTGGAGAAGTTCTGTCATGCCCTGACATTTGTGCTTTTTTCAGTTTCTTATAAACATCTAAATGGCTAAAGTCTAATCTCACTGTAATCAGCACAAACTGGGCTATAATAATAATATGTGAGCAGCATGTATGTACATGATTGTGTTTTTGAGAAAAAAAAATGTTATGCGTGGTTAGTGAAAAACTAAAAATGTTAAATCACTTGAATAAGGCAATAAAACACATAAAGAACATTGGTTCCCAGGATTTTGAGAACTGGAGCTTGTAGCCTAGAATTTTTTTTTTCTAAATTATGTGAAAATCATCTTGTTTACTTACTTACAGAAAACAATATATTGATTTAAATTTTCTAAGACACTTTTTGTTATGAATTCACACCTGAGAAGACAAAGGCCTGCATAATGAGCTGCATAAGGAGGGTTATCAGGAGAAAATACCCCAAAACACGTGAGCCATTCAGTCAGCTGTGTCACTGAGAGGGATGAGTTACAAGAAAGAATGTGAGGACAAAATAAATGTATAATTTTATGTTTGTAGTTTATTTAGAATATATTTAATTATCCCACAACATAATTTAATATTCACTTGCGAGTGCAGATAAACAGTTTATTAGGAACAATCAAAGCTGACTTTCAAAGCTGAATTTTTAGCATCATTACTCCAGTCACACGATCCTTCAGAAATCCTTTTAACAATCTTATTTTCTACAAAAAAAACATGTATTGTTATTATTATCATCATTATTATTATTATTAATGTTGAAAAGAGCTGAGAATATTTTTTTCAGGTTTTTTAGGGGGGATAAATTGAAAGAACAGCATTGTTTGATACATTTGTTACAGTTACATTTATTTGTTACATTTATATTATTTACATCAAGCTTTTGAATGGTATAGTAGTGTATATTGTTATTGAAACTTCATAATATTTCACTTGATTATACATTTAGTCAGGAATTATAGTTCGGAAAAAGTCTTTGGAAAAAGTCTAACTAGAAAAATGTTTACACGTTATGTGAACACTAGTACAAGTATATAAATAAATAAAAAGAGACTTACTCATGTTTATGATCTCTGCTGAATAAAGCACTTCATTCTTTTTTCTGAGGAAATCCAAATCTCAAATCCTCAACCACATCACATCTTTTTGGGGTGAATTATGTCTTATTCCTCTCACCGCGAAGCAAACAGTAAAATAAAAAAAACTTGAAGAACAATCTCGCTGCGTTGTCTTCTGTTGTGTGGGCGTATTCAAGCGCGCGCTTTAGTGAAACATTTGAATTTGAATAGCGCGCTCGGCGCGGGGGCGTGGTCGCATTAGAAGATAATGAAGGGAGACGTGAAAAACGGACATCACGTTGTTTTCATATGGATTACTTTATCACAGAATATTGTTTTCAGCAGCACTTGTTTAGTTTAAAGTAGACATGTCAGGCTTTCTATAGATATCTCTCTCATGTCTCTTCGTTGAGTATTCACTGAGTTACAGTTCATTTTAATGACGCGTTTGTAAATGAAGATCAGCGCAGACAAACGCTGCAGACAGCACTCCTTGTTTGTTATCTTTATTTTATAAGTGCACAAAGTTTTGTTGTTATTATGTCTGTATACAAAAAAAAGTAGACCATTACAGATTCGATTGATGTATTGCTCTTATCTGTACGATCAAAACTGAAAGTGTAATTTAAGTTCTTTTTGGGGTTATCAGGAGAAAATGCCTCATAACGCGTATACGCGTTAATCGACCGCAGAGGGTTAAGCCCTGATAAAGAGACACACAAATGGGAAGTGTGTCCAAACTTCTGACTATACTGTACTATAATATAGCCTACACATAAGGAATATCGGCCGATATATCGATTTCGGTCTTTTTTACTCCCTAATATCGGTATGGGCATCAGCCCCCAAAAAACCCATATCGGTCGGGCTCTAGAAAAAAGTACCCTATTACAACTAAACTTAATCAGCTTAAAGCTTTATAACCATCAGCATTATTAATGAAGAATAAACACCAACCTGTTTGTTCTTCAGTGCGTTTCATTCTGCAGGGTTTGTGGGAGGAGCTTCACCGAATATGAATTTCTGTGTGGAAGAAGCAGATTTGCTGAGATCAACAATAAAATTTGTTACTTTTAACTATTTTTAAAAATTTGTTTTCTTTTTAACTAATTTACACATTTAAGCATTCATGTATTAGAAGTAGAAGAGACCAGAGCCTTACAAATACAGTGTTGTCTCTTTGTAGATCATTATATTACTACAGTAGGTGGCCAACCAAAATGTGCTTTCTGCCGCCGCCGCGGCGTCTGCAAAGTGCATTTGCAGCTTTTGACCGCTGAGTGGCGCTTTAACCACAAGTTATCAAACAAACGCATCAAAGCACATTTTCGCAAATAGCTGTCAGCTTTGCCTCACCAATGTGTTACATTTGACGGCTGAAGTCGGGGAAAATAAAAGAAAAACACTGTAGTTAAAATATTTAATATTCACAGATGAAAGTTTAGTACTTATGAAGTTATGTGCGTTTCTTAGAACAAATTCAAGCATGTTAAATGTCAAGCGCCTGTGCTTATATTTTCTCTAAGCTACACAGTATTAAACCATATTTTAGATTTGACATTTAATAGGTGCGCAGTATTATTTATATAATATGAATTATGTGTTATATTATCCTAAAGAAATGGTGGTTTACTTTGCATCGGAGCATTAAAAGTGGTAGCCTATTTTAGTGAGCTAGGCTACATGGATTAATATGCAAAATGTCAATATTTTCACATATTAGGCCTATATTTTAATTTATATTTTAAAATTCCTTTAATAAAACAACATGCATTTTTGTCATGAAGTACTTTGTTATTCGTTACCTGTCCTTTATTTTGACAGATAACTTTTTGGGAAAAAGATATTTGTCTGTACACTGATTAAGAAATTGTTGCGTGTTTTATAAATTATTTCCTTTTTACTTTAGTAAAACGTGAGGCACTGTATAATTTCTCTCCCATTATTTAGGCCTAATTAAAACAAGAAACGAATAAATTAAACCTGCACGATTTAGCTAAATCATTGAAACTCGAAAGAATGGACGAATTAAAAAAACGTCCTCACGTTTAAACTCAAGTTCTCTCATTATAATCAACAAAATGCACACGATGTAAAAAAAGAGCTTCATTAATTGACAACTTCAGTGATTTTAAAGGGAGCCTTCTTTACTTGCTTTCATATAATTTAAGTAAAGTTAAAAAATTAATAAATAAATAAATTGCAAGAGTGCAAGATTTGTGTGGCACGCATGATGCTGAGTGCAACGCGCAGCATTTATTCTTATTTGTCTACATATTTTATCTTCATTACAAATCTTGTTTGGTTTTATTTTGGATAATTGTAAAAAATGATTTACTTTGTAATGCATATGCAAAATGTGAATTATTATTCATATTCAAGTGATTGTGCAAAAATTATTAATGCGCATGCATGACAGGGAGGCGCCCTCTCGATCACTTAAATTTTTTCCTGATAATGAAATAACTGAAAACTGGGGTGTCTCACATACATGAGAAATATATCTACAGAAAGCTTGAAATGTCTACTTTTAAACGAATCAATTCAAAACGTAAGCATTATGTAATCTGTGAAGGTTGTATCTCTCTTTAAAGGCATGTCCATGTGGAGAGAGTCGGCACTGTGAATTTCAACATTTGTTTATTAATAAATAATTAAAATGTCTCCTTTTTCACAATTATTAGGCTACTTCTGCCTGTGCTTTGTGGCAAACTTAATGCATGTGCTTGAGCGTGGAATATATTAAGGCTGGATTATAGATGTAAATTTAATATAAACCTGCGATTAGTTGAATAATGACGAATGAACGACTATTAACTAAAAAATCTTAAGTGGGGGCAGACCTATTAAATACCCTCTAGACATCTCTGTTAAAGTTTTTTAAGCATTTTATACGCGTTTGTATAAATTCTGCATTCAGAACGGTTCGTAATGGAGAGATACCTTAACACTGATTTTTCCTCTGAAACACAAAAACGAAAATTTAAATAAAATTGATATTTTATGTTTTGAGAATGGCCAACCCTTCTCTGCAGATATTGTTGCTTCTGGTTTGTGCATTGTAAATACAACAAAAACAAAAAACAAACAAAATATAATGTCTCCAAAAACTCTGGTGTTTTTTGTCATGTCTGTAACGCATGTGTATTTCCCAAATCTAAAATAGCCTATAAAACATGTTCATAGACGGATACTTTACTGATGTCTGGACTCTGTTTGGGATTTAGAAAAACATAAAGAGATGGTTCAATATATTGGTAATGAATAGGCTACATTCTGTGAGAATTTATATTTCACACTCTAAAAAATATTGTTTAGATGAAACGAAATAAAATTAATGCAACAGTTTGCATCTTTTTTTTTTTTTTTGAGTTAAGGTAACTTCCTCTGAAATTAAGTTATAGTAACTAATAAACTATATTGTGCTATACAGTAGTCAACATTTGAAGTGTATCAAAACCTTTCTTCAAAGTTGTCCTAAAACCAAAATGACGAGGCATTTGTCCTACTTTGCAAACCTGCTCTGCAAGTTTGAAACCCTCATAAGACACTGTCCATATGCAAGAGCAAGAGATTAACACCTTTATTTTTCAACCCCCACAATCTAGACAGAACTACCCCCCAAAAAAACCAACCCCCTCCAGCTGAACTGAATTCGGTCTGTTTTTTGGCTGCGAGGAACGGTGTTTTGTCATGTTACTGGGTTGAAATGCTTTCTGCACTCACAGCAGCCCTACTCTTTTTATTCATTATTTTCTCGCAGCCCATATTATTATTTTCACAAGACCATAATAATAACTAATTATCAATTGATTATGAATCATTATTTTTACGAAAATCATTGTTATTTGTGAACGTAGGCGTTTGAGGAAGGCTTTAAGACCAATCAGAATCCTCTGCCAGCTGCTCCCGCTTTACAGCGAGCGTGACTCGCGCTAACTGCACCCTTCACCGTCAGCAAGTTTTGATTTTACAAAATCAGTTTGAGGCAAATACAACTTATTTATCATGAGCCCAACATTTAGCAAGGCAGGAAAACATTCAGTCTACCTGAAAGAAGAAGTATTTCATTGTAAGTTCATGCTGTTTAATAGAGAGTTAAAAAAAAATAATAATAATAATAAAAAAACTAGTGTAGGCTATTCTTAAACTTGGAGCTCATTATATTGAAGTACAAATCCAAACACCAGAAGCAACCTACAGAGTGTAAGTGTTAAAAGTCCGTGCCCTGACATAGACTACATAAGTATAAGTGTTCTTTCATTGAAAAAGTATGCATTTTGGTTTATTCATAGGCTATATGGTTGAAAATAATATTTTAGTTCAAAACTTTAAGTTCCATGTTTGCAAAAAAAAATGCTTTATTTGACTAACGTTTCACAGACCTTCAGTTGTTATGCTTTAAAGTCCCATGCCATTTGTAATTTCACAGTATTTCACCTCCTAAATTACTACCCCAATTCTATAATGGTAAAATTTACTCAGACCGATGGCATTATTTTAAAGACATTATTTATTTATTATTATTATTATTTTTTTGTATAATTGTAGCCTACATAAATGGGTGAAGCAAAACAAATATGATAACTTTTTAACTGCAGGCATATATAGGCCTATATTATTGTACATTACAAATATTTTGATCGTCCCTTATTCTTTCCCTTATTTTCTTAAATAATAAACACTTATTTTCTACAAGAATAAACATTATAACATATTAATAATTCATAGAAATAATTTAAGCAATTAAATTTTTTTTTATACTAGATTCAACTAGTTTTGAATTTCAATATTATTAAACTGACTTTAAAATCTCAAGGAGTTTATACGTTAAAACGGTAAAATGTCACAGTGCATGTTAAATAGTCTAAATGAACTTGTGTCTTGTATAGTATCCGAAGACCTTGATTGCATGTTAGCATAAAACTAACAATATAATTAGATTTTTTTTTTTCAAATGAACAATTCCTGTATAAAATGGGACAGCAACCTTTATATCAAACATTTTGAAATCGTCCACAGCTGGGAGGCAGGTTCAGCGCGTTCAGCGCCAGAGCGCACGAAGTGAATGTGCATGCACAAAGTAATTTTCAGATGCAATGAAAAAAATAAATATATTTTTTAAAACTGGATAAAACCTTACACAAAACTTGTAAATAGTTAACAACATAGCCTAGATTAGGCCCAGACTCTGTTCCTAAGTATATAATGTAAATTTGTTGACCCACAGTAACATATTTTAACCATTTAATCGCCTATTTTCGTTTGCTGCATGTTTTTTTTTTTAAAAACACACTAAAAATAAATTAAGTTTGTGAGAGGAAAAAAATATATAAGTCATGTATAAGCTGCATTTTATTACATTCAGAAATAATAACGGCAGGCCTAATAATGCTATAGGCTAATGTACCAACAGGATATTTTTAGTTCCCCTCACTTTACAACAAATCCTTTAAATTTAACAAATTTATCAGAACAGAACAAGAATTAAAAATATATCATTCTAATGGATAAATATAATTGCCATATATAATAATATAGGCTTAGCTATAAACACACAAAAAAATAAATTAATAATAATTTAAAGCTAAACATAAGGTAAGGTTGGGCTTACCTTTCTCAATCGGGACAAATCCTAACGTTTCCATATTCGTGATGTTGCCCATTTGAAGCTTAACTCTTATTCATGAGGTAAAATAGGCTTTGTAGTTCATGCGTGTTTCAGTATTGACGGAAAAAAATCATAATGAGCAAAAATATGCCAGTGACCCGCTGCTCACGCAGAATAGCACGGCGAACAGCTGTTTCTAATGAATATGTGCGCGTGAGGCACCAGCGCGATCAAACAGCTGAAACAGATAATAATCAATTTTTGGTCACACAGTAAAGGCATAATCCGAAAATTCAAAGTGTTAGCAGTTTGAAAAATCAAGAATAATAACAGAGTTAATAAGAATTATTTCTAAATGCTGGACTGTCAGGACGCTGGTTTGATCATCAGCCCTTCTGTTGTGTTATGTCTTGTTAATTCCCGAATGAAATCATTTAGCTTTTAATCCGTATATATATATATATATATTATATATATATATATAGGCATTATATGTAATGACTGTTTAATAACAATAGCATGCATAAGAGCTTTTGTGTAAGGGTCTTTCTTTAAATTTTTGATGAGTAGACTATCCCACGTTTTGAGATTAACTCACTGTAATTTTTTTAATGGTTTTTAAGAATGTTACAATGTTATATTATAATGTTATTGTTGTTTTACGTCTTCTTTTCATCTCCGTTTACAAACCAACATTTTACAATTACTTTCAGTTCGCAATCCGTCCCTTTGCGCCACCTGGCGGTAGTTTCACGAATGATTTTAACATGCGACTGACTTGCAGTTAACACGCGGCGGTATTACCCATTCTGGTTGTCCACCTACTGTACATTAAAAGAAACGGTGTCAACACAAAGAACACATAATTTTAAAATGCTCATTCAGTAACACTGCACTCACATCTGTGCTAATTCACACATTCTATGCATTTCTGGTTTGTCTGTCTTTCTATTGTTAACATTTCTGTCCATATTCTTTCATTCTTCCCCTCAGTATTAATATATTAAAATATATCTCACTAGAAATATAAAAAAAAAAAACTATGAATTTTTCCAAATATAAATAACAATAAGAATGAAAAATGAAAGCATAAACACAGAAATGTTATGACAGCCATCTTCATTAACAAATAAGTAACTATACGCTACAGCACATAATATATAAATATGGTTTGATTTCCTAAATCTCTAGAGCAATAAAGTAATTCAATTATTAACATGTTATAGTTTTATATACCACAAAGTGAAATTTTTGCATTTCCAGTGTATCCATGATAAATCTCTTCATATTTATGTATAGATTTAAAATGTCCCACATGGCTCAATATGAAGTGAGGCAGCATCTGTTTTAAGTGTTAACCATGTAAAGTGCAGTAATTAAAGTTAGTTTAGGTTCGGTATTCATCAGATATTATTTTCCCTGCCCCCTCTTCTAGTCGACAGTCTAACAAAGATATCAATACAACATTTAATCAAAACTGCCAAGGCACATCATAGCTACATTTATACATAAGAATGATTTGACGCGCTATAAGAGCATAAGTCTAAAGGACCGTCTGACAGATCCAATTGCATTAAAACATCATGGGTGCCCAAACTTGGCCCTGGATGGCTGGTGTCCAGCAGAGTTTAGCTACAACTTGTTAGGAATGTGTAGCTCACATTCAGTAAGTCAGTCTGGCCATTAGCATTTCCTACAACGTTGTAACAATCAATCATTTGAATAAATGATTTGACATAGTTTACTTTTTTTTTTTTTTTTTTTGCACTGTAACTGTAATTTGTAGACTGTCCCTTAAACATCATTAGCGAATACCTAACCTAAAACTAACTTTACCCGCTATAAAATCGACCATAATAAATTTTCCGAAGATAAATCTCAAAAGAGAAATAACGTTAGGAATAAAATCGCAGCAGCAATAGCCATCGTTTCGCATTCATTCCCCTCACAGATCACGAGACATTCAGTAACAGCAACTTTATAACGCTAAACCTCGAAACAATCATTCAGACAAACATACAAACACACAAAATCATCAGGTCTGAATGAACTTAGCACGATTCCCTCACATGCTTGTTGTCTGCTGTTCTACTAAGTGTTTAACTCAGCAAACACACAAACAGCGCTGTACTCGATGAAAACAAAAGAAACGACCTCGTGTAAGATGTGTTTCATGTTTATGTAAATATGTGAAATACTGTGAATTGCTCACCTCTTGCTCTTGCTCACCACTGCTTCTGCGTCAGAAAGCTTTGACGAGTCGCTTGATTTCTTACCAGACAAAGACTTTACAGACCGCGTTTGTACACGGTTCCTCCAGAAAGTGATTTCAGACAGAATTCTGAGGCAGCATGGAATCGAGGACTGTAGCCTTTGAGCTCAAGTTAGTCCCTGCAGAACGAAAAAGGGGGCGTTTCCACACCGGGATAGGCGTTTTAACTAAGCGGCAACCTTTCCGTCTCTCTTTTGAAACCAACACGGAAGTGACTAAAACTGCAATTCGTCGACTGGCCGCTAGAGTCTGGCACTGAACTATGTTCTTAGGGTTTCCGCGGGTCTTTAAAAACTCTAAGTTAAATCGTTTAAATTTAAGGCCTTGTAAACTCTAAAATGATACAAAGTCTTAATTATAAGAGGTCTTAAATTTGGGGACAGAAAGACAAGAATTGCAATATAGATTAGTATGTAGATTAAACTTTAAAAGGCTATGATTTCACTGAATAAACGTGAGCGCTGCACATTTCAGAGTCAAGCGCGCTGCTTTGTTCTGCGGTTACCGGGCAAAATCCCACAAATTTCATGAAAATAAAAACTTGATCCTACAAGTTTGATGAAAATGAACTTTTGGTGATAATGAGCAAAGGATGTACCCTCAAATCAATAAACATAATTATACACTCTAATCTTATGCAGACTGTAATTGTAAATAATATTTCACATTCAAGAAAATATCTGGAAAATGAATAGTAAGCTGTAGGGGTTATAGCCTAACATTAGAATCTAAAATATGTGAAAACTTAAGCTCATTACACCCTGTTCAAATAATGATTTGTGTCTTATTTGCTCAGATTAATATCCTAGCTGGCATATTTTGTACTTTTTGAATTGTTTCTCACTCCCTATGGACCCCACTGAAAACAAGATGGCCTATCTCAAGGGGCTGTCCTTAATGAAGTAGAAATTACAAACGTTACAACTCAGTGTGGTCTTAACGAGGGTAACACGGCTCAGCTTTTATCAATGTCTGTGATTGCTGGCTGGTCTATTTATGAAGGCTTGTTAACAAATATCCTACAAACACAGAAAATGGAGAAAAAAAAGGAATCGCAAGCCGAACTGGACTGAGGAGCAAGGTTTGTTGCTGGCCCAGTTGGTGAACGAACATAAAGGTATGTTACGAGGAAAATTTGGCCCAACTGTCACTAGCCAAGGCAAGAGGCGCACTGGGACACATTATCCCAAACAATCAATGCCTCTTTTCCACTGGTGGTGCGGACAGGCGACGATTGTGAGAAAAGGTGGTATGTGCTGCAGTCCAAGGCAAAAGATGAGATTGCAGCACACAAACGGGAATCCTCACTCACAGGTGAGCAAAATACTATAGCCTACCACATAATCTGGCAACTTGCTCCTGCTGGCAAAGTTAATTTACATGCCTAAGTACTGTGTTCATTGACTGTCTTCTTTCTAGGGGGTGGACCACCTGCAAAGCGGCTGTCCCAGGTGGCCGACACTGTCTTTCAAGTCCTGGGACACTCTGAGGTCAGTGTCACCGGGCTGCCAACAGGCACTGACACGTCAATGATGCAGTCCCTTGAAATGCAGCAAAGGTAGGACACAGGGTTATTCATATCAACAGTGTTTATTCATTGCAGAAGCCATTTCATGTGTTATCCATGCTCATTGTATTAAATTAATTTAATCAAAACAATAATTAAACTAGGCCTATGTATTTCTGTAGCATGGAGCCATCACAAGAACCGGGCCCATCAAGTTTGCCGACAAGATTGCCGCCTGAACCATCTGCAGCTGCTACTCGCGGCGGATCAAACACCATTCCCATCCGAAGCACCTGCTCCGTCAGCATCCCTGCAGGAGAGAAGATCGCAACTCACAATTGATGTGTTTGAACAACAACAAAAAAGTCCTTTCCCTTCAGGAGGAGTACTACCGCCTTAAAATTGAACACCTAAAAAATAAACCATTTACAGATTGTGTTCTGTGTCTTGCATTTAACAATTGCAGGTGATGTGCAGTAAAACTGTGGTAGTTCTTAATACCATCACAAGTTCTCAAAATACATGGGGCTACAGCTTGCCTGAAATGTAAATTTGTGAAGTTTGCCCTGTAAGGCAGTCCACTCTGGGCTAGGTTCCCCTGTGGAATGTGAATATCTTCTTCACCACCATCCTCATCGTTGTCTTCATCCTCATCCTCATCGCCATCCTCCAGAGGTTCTGCAATTTGTCTAACCTTGCAAATATTGTGTAATATTGCACAGGCTATGATGACTTTGCTGACTATTTCAGGCCTATTCTCCTCTCCGTGGAGAACATGAAAGCGCCTCTTAAGCTGGCCTATGCCACGCTCCACCACCGCTCTTGTTGTCTTGTGGGCCCTACAATAGAATACAGACCTTTAATTATTTGATGGAAATATTGCACTACTTGGATGCTCTAACATATTGCTTGTATTTCATTTCCATGATTTTTGTATTGTTTGGCTTACCTGTTATAGTTTAATTGGGGCCCTTGGTGTGGCTGGAGGTAAGGTGTAAGGAGCCATGGTTTGCATGGGTAGCCACTGTCCCCTAACAAGTGGCAATTAGCTGGCACATAGCGTCTCTCAAAAAGCTGTCTGATGCCACTCTCGGAGAGCATTCTTGCATCATGTGTGGAGCCTGTCCATTAAGCCACAATGTCCAAAATCTTACAGGCCGCATTGAACACTATTTGCACATTGATGCTGTGGAAATTCTTCCTGTTAACAAAGACTGCCTCGTCCTCTGATGGCGCAATTATTCTCACATGTGTTCCATCAATTACACCCACAACGCCAGGGAATCCTGCAATGTCCATAAATGCCCTTTTATGTGTGTGTAAAGTGCGGGCATCCAGCGGGAATGAAACAAATTGTGTCACAATATTAGGTTGTGACAAAGCTGTCAGTGTTTGGGTGATGACTCTGCTGACAGAGGATTGGGACAGACCCAAGTCACCACTGCTGCATTGTTGCATTTTCCCTGTTGCCAAATACCTCAGGGTTGTGATTACTTTCTTCTCCGGTGTAATAGCGTTGTGGCGTCGAGTTGGTGAAGTAATTGCATCTCTAAGGAGATCCACCACAAACATGATTCCTGCATGATCCAATCTGTAGCGTCTCAATAATTCCCTGTCATCCAGTGTTTGCAGGACATCTCTCCTGCCTCCTCTGTTGGCCATTTTGTGAAGCTGCTTAGGGGGAACTCCTAAGCCACTAAAAGTCCTCTTCCCTGCTCTTAGCAGATCTCGCCTTAGGAGCCCTTTTAAGCACTAGGAATCTTGAGGAATAGCTTTTATATTAACTGGGATTTTCATGTCACTTTTAGGGGAAATTCTAAGAAAACGTCATGACTCTGAGAATTTTCTAGAAATTTGGCCGCTAGGAGCCACTTTTTGCACAAAAATTCTTTAGGGATACGGGCCCTGATGCTCACAGAGAACGAATGTGCTTTTTCAATAAGACCGTCTGCTATTTTTGCTACATATTTTTAAATGTGAACCAGTGGATTGAGAAAAAGCTAATGCATTATAAAACTCAAAAGAATTAAGACACTAAGATATATTCATGTACTTTAATATAATAATTGATTAATAATAGCCTAATTGTTTAAATTAACATAATAATTGATACTTTTGCCTCCTCCCTTATCTTAAAAATTGTTTAAAGTCTGAAATGTGAAGTGCAGGTCTTAAAAGGTCTTTAAAGCTCTTACATTTTATTTTAAAAATCCTCCAGTTACCCGGTTATTTTATGGTACCATTTGGAATAACTATTTATTTATTTATTTATTTATTTTTAATAATCCCTTTTTTTTAACTGTCCTCGTATGTTGTTTTGAGAATGTTCTGTAATAGAAAATAGGACCTCTGTACATTTGTTTTTACAGACAATGCAATTGAGATGTTTATTTGTTGGGGTGATATTGCTGTCAACTGACACCAAGTTTCCTTCTGAATTAGCTCAACTGCACAAGTTTTATAGTAAATAAAATCTTTAAAAACAAATTACATTAAATTATACTTAATTTCCTTCAGTAAAAAGGAAACTGAGTAAAACATCACTATCAAAGTTGCCCATCCCTGCTATATACTGAACCCTTGGTATAAAGGAGAAAAAATGCTGGCCCTCATCATTATCAAAGTTGCCCATCCCTGCTATATAGCCTATGAGCACTATATTAATATCCCAGGACACACCTAGTCCGAACATTCACTGCTGTTTATTACTCCGCATTGTCTGACATGAATATTCCATTCATTCATAAAGAGACAGCAGCAATTCTACAGCGGGTTACATTCGAGAGACAGGCCCATTGAGTTAGAAAATAGAGAAAATGAAATCTCCTACAAGATGATAAGTCTGATTAACATGACACACACACACACAGAGAGAGACATGTGAATACTCAAATTGAAGAATTCTGTTGTTTCAGGTTTCTAGATTCTAGGTTTATGCTTATTATTGTCATTTATTAATTTTGCATTCTGCTCTTTTTCTGTAGATTTCAAATATTTTAGTTCATACAATAATACATTAATATTTCAATCCCCTACTGAAAAAAAAATAAAAAATAGAAAGCATCACATTATTTGTAATAGTTTTACTGGTTATAATGAAACTGTATTGGTTTTAATGGAAACTGTAATGGTGCCTGTTGGTCTCTACTGTTAATTGGTGGCCTTCTGTTGGTGGCTTTTGTTAAAACCACTAAATCCTAATGTAATATGTCCCAAAAACACACTACATGATACCATTATTTAATGGTTTTAATGGTCAAAAGTTGGTGGTTTGTAGTGCTATTTGTAGTGGAAATCATTAGAATTTCTGATGATGATTGTCAGCAGGGTCACCATGGGTTTTGTGATGTTATTGTGAGATAGTAGCGGCTGTTTGTTGTTTTGGTGGGCCTATTTGGGAGAAAACCCAGGGCCGTTTTTCACTCCCAGTCCGTCCCTGTTCGGGAGTGGTGACTTTTCACATATTCCCAACTCCTGAGCCTGCTCGCCTGAAGTTATGGTTGAACATACTAAAGTTGTTGAGGGTCTAAAGCGATCATTTTTCCCCTGATGATTTCACATAACCAGGAGAGGATCACGTACGACTTAAACTATCAACTGTGCCTATGGTTTTTCCACATCCAACTGAGGTATATGAACAAGATCTTTGTATGTGTCCTTTTTATTTGTAAAGCTGCCCTTACGAAAAGTAACAAATAAAAATAAGTTTTGATGTAATAAAACCATGTTTTTTAGTGCTTCACTTCCATTTGTATAACAACTGTTGTACTACAGGCACCATGTTTAAACTATGGTTAACCATGGTTTTACTACAGAGACACAGAGATTTGTTGTAAAACCATTCTGAAACTATGTTTACTTTTCATAAGGGTGAAGTAAAATAATAATAGTAATAATAATAATGATAATACACAGTGTGTATTCAAGCTAGTATAGCTCCAAATAGTGTTGACTTTGTAATGACAAGCAATATATTCTAAGGAAAGCTAACAGGAACCAGATCAGCCTGCAGAACACGAGTCAGACGAAGGTCAAGAAACAGAGTGCCTTGGTGCAGACATCGGACTAGAAGATGTTCCACAATCAACACCTCAGAAGCCAATGAAAACTGGTGCTGAAAAAAACACTGGACAAGAGGACAAATTACACAAGCATATGATGTTACTATACTAACAAGTCCACAGTCGTCAGAAAAACATTCATATCCATCCGCATCCGGTACATATTATGCTCTTCCAGCTGTAAGGAGCCAGCAGTTTGTAAGTATGAGAGTATTTCTGAATTTTACACGCAAGCTGAAAAATGGCTAAATGTGCTGTTGGTATAAACAACTGCAAACTGAATACAGCTATTTGTAATGTAAATTTTTTGTAACTAATTTTACATGTCTTTACACAAATACTTAAAACACCTTCCTTTTCTCTTGTATGACGAAGCAGCTGCCAGTGAAAGTGAGTCTGATGACCTAAATATCAGCATGCTTTCATTAGATCCACCATCTGAAAAGAAGGATGTTAGTTTTTGTTCACCTAGTTCCACACCTGCCTCCAGTACAACCCCTATGACAGAAGAAGAGGAGGAACAGCCATGGCATGAACAGAACTTCAGGGAGCCTAATCAGCGTTCTTTGGGAATGTGAACAAGGACATAAAGGGCAGTGGAATTCATGTCCTGATGTGCATGGAATCCATCAAACAAACTTCTAGTGTCAGCAGGTACTGTGTTTACAGGGTCCATGTATGCAGACATCTATCACATCTATCATAATACATTTATCTGGAGATGGAAGATCAGACGGGTAATTTTATATGTAAATGGTGAATTTTTATGTGATATTATGCTCTATTTAAAGTAACAATAAACATTGAAATCAGGGTTTCTGTTATATCTCAACGCAGTCCTGGATATTTGGCAAAGTACACCATACAGCTTTATGGATGACAATACAGACTTGAGCTGGTGCAAGTAAGTGTTCATGACAATAGTGATATATGTTTGGGGTAATGCAATTTTAATGTTATTTTTATTTTTATTTGTATCATTTATAATAATTAACTACAAATTACCTGTGTGTAGACAGTAACAGGTTATGGGTCATATTCACAAAAGAGTGTTCAGATTTACAAACCTTGTAATACTGTGTCTCATTTGCAATTGCCATTTCTTTTTATTATAGGTCACAGAATCATCGACTGGTTTCAGGAGAGCACTAGATGACGATATTGGAGTAAGTGTGGTGACAACTGACAGATCCCCATCAGAGTATGTGAGCGGAGTGGAGCTGCAACAGTTTCCCCTCAGAGCATTTAATAATCACTCCGTGCTCACTGATACCAGAAACACGCAGAGGAACAATCATATGACCTTTCGGTGAGCAACAAAGCCCATTTGCATTTCATGTTGCTCCCCTTTGCTGCCATCATCAGCATGTTTTACAATTGCAAATCCAGCATGATTACCTATGTGGTCTCTTAAACATGAACCATCCACAAAATAGTCAACATGTGCATCAGGAATTGGTGTTGATTCTAAATCTGGTCTCAATCTGGTGAAAGCTAGTTAATCTGCTATGCATTCACGTGGTGATCTTTTATCCTTCAATGGTATGAATTTGGCTGGATTGACTGCTGTCCATCTTTTTATTGTAATGTATGGATAAGTTAATTAAGTTAAATATGTTATACATCTAGAGGGGTTTAAGACAAATTTTCCTTTCCAATTTTACACATTGTCTAATTTGGTGTTATAATAGGCAGTTGGTTGATTTTTTCCTTCCACTGCAAGTTTCCTGAATCATGCATATCCGTCATTTTCTGTTGGCTACCAACAAACATATAGAATAGTTTGCCATATGTAGGCATGGCCAAGGCAGCAGCATTCTTCTTGTTTTTCTCTATGATTCAAATACTATTTGAACTATTTGACCGCCCTGGCCTCCTGCCCTGCCTCCGCCTCCGTTAAGCCTCCCTCCTGGATTTCATAGTCTTTTCGTGGAGCGTCTGGTATCCACTCCACAGAGGGGGGTAATGTCACAGGGTCTAGTTGGTGTGTCCTTTATAGCCTCCAGAGGGCACACTTTGTCCTTTTGTTTTGTTTCTCTGGACTTCAGTTCCCATCGTCCTTTGCTTTGACAATCATGTCTCATTTCATTCAGCTGTGTCTCATTTACCTTGTTAACATCCTCCATATAAACCTGGTTTTCTTCATCTTGTTTGCCGGTTGATTGTTTTCTGTTACATGTTTCTTTATTCTGTTTTTGGATTATTCAATAAATGCTGCAGTTGGATCATCTTGTTTGTGAGTTTGCCGTGACAGGTAGCTGAAGGCAAATAAATGTCTGTTTTCCTCTGCGAAGGGAATGCTGGAAAAGGGCAGAGCAGAGATCAATTGCAATACAGTAGGCATAACATTAGTCAGCAACGTATGTGGATTTGGAACTTCAGCAGGCCAGTCTTCCACAAGCTCATTCACTGCTCTCAAATCCTGCACCAAACGCAATTTTGATTTATCTTGCTTTAGCCACTGGCAATATTGGGGTGTTACAATAACTAGTTGTTTCAACGAGCACTCCTGCTTTATTAACCCTTCATTAACCCTTCAAATGTCTTTTTGATGCCCTCTTCTGCTTCTGGCTTTTAAAATGTATTGTGGTTTTCTAGGCATTTTAGCTCCAGGTTTAAGAGTGGGTTAGCTGATTTGACTAATCCCACATCTGTGTCACGTTAGACCTTATTTCAGGTGGTACTTATTGTTCCCTTTCTTTTAGGAATTCAGTTTGCTTTGTCTGACGCCTTTATCTTTATTTTAATGTTTGTGTTTATGACCATTCTTGGAAAGCCTAACACTGGAGTGGCACACAAAATGTTAAAATATGCTTTATCTGCTGATTGGAAAAATAGAGGATTTTCTGTTGCTTCCCATTCACATTTTTCTGCCAATATTTTTTTTTTTGTTTTTGGCCAGTACTTGAAAGCCGATCGGTTTCTGTGCTCACACACCGAAAGCGCGCTCACAGAACGTGCCTCTCAGTGAGGGGCGGAGCCAGGGGTTTGGCCAACCCACTCAAAACAGTTTTTGTCCCTTTTTTTCTTGACAAGAAATGCATTTATTAATGCGCGGAACCGCCGTATCTCTTCATGACCACATCAAAAGGGACACTATTCAGATGCGTACTTCAGCTTCACCTCTGCGCCAGGTGCAAGTCCACCGAGCGCGGAAAGGAACGTGTGCAGTGAACTGCGGTCTGATGAGATGTTTTTAGATTATACGTCAGTAAAACACACTTTCCTGTCCTGACAGCTGTTTTACTGTGCTCACGGCACACACTCTTCAGCTTTACGCGAATATAAGGCGCACGCTCTATATCACTTCATCATAAATAAAGCTAAGAAGAAACTATGAACATACAATTAAAGTTCTGTCATCAGTTAAGCCATGAAATTACCAAAAAGGTGATTAGTGCATTCATGTATGTATAGCATCACATTAAAGAACGTCTCTCAAATGCATGTAGCTACTAAAATATTGTGCAATTCAAGAACACATAAGGCGCAAGCTTAAGGTTTTTTTTTTTTTTTTTTTTTTTTTTTGTAATTTAATGCACAAATATGAACACAGTGCACTTATACTAGAAAACGTGCGCTATTTTTTATTTATTTGATTTTTTTTTTCCACAAATGAAAAAAAAAAAAACATTTAAATGCATAAAATAACATTTAATCATTTATCATTAGACTTACAAATGAGAACAATAGAAGCAATCAGACCAACGAGAGAACAACAACAGTATACAAGTCTCAGGGGTAGCGCAGTAGCTGGGGTTTTTATTTATTTATTTTATTATTATCATTATTATTTTAAGAATAGAATAGAAAAGAAAAGAAAGGTGAGTGCTAGTATTAGTTGGTCAAGTGCTGGCGAAAAAGATGAGTCTTTAGAAGTTATTTGAAGATGAGTAAAGCCTCTGTTCGAATTGAGATCTGGAGGTCATTCCACCAGCTGGTCACAGTCCAGGAAAAGGTCAGTGAGAGTGATTTTGAACCTCTTTGGGATGGCACCACAAGGCGCTGTTCACTTGCAAAATGTCAAATAACTTAATTTACATTCTGGCATTTATGTGCTGTTGACTTCCGGCCTTTGTCTTTTTCTTTTTTATTAACCAGTTCTTATCACTATCTGCATGTCTCATCAATGAATATGCAATGATGGAGAACAAGCTTTTGGGGGTTTTGAGAACCAGAACCAAGCTGAGCAATAAATCTATATTCAGCCCCTTTATTAAAAGACCTGGAGGTGAGGAATAATACACAAATTGATATATTCACTCAGCATTACTTGATCTAATTCACAAATATCTCGATTACAATTTAGCAGAAATTAATTGTATTCAGCTGTGTTTTAGGCACTAAAACAGTCCAATACTTTATAGTCGATCACATTTCTATATTGAAATAATGAAGATGTATGTGCCACCGCTGTGTGAACATCCGGGCTCTGCCGCTGCAGTCAGTGTGCGGATGCTGAGTTCTCTTTCGCTTACATTCTATTAAGTTCTGTTATTTCTACACACTTACACGGAAAGTGATGTCAAAATACCCGTCTTGGAGGCATTCATGTAGATGCAGTCGGTTTTGTCTTAAGTGAACTTGAACAGTTGGGAGAAATACAGATGTGTTAAAATATTTGATCTATGCGTAAGATCTTAAAGCAACAGTGTAAAACTGCAGCCACCGACTGCGTCATAAATGTTAATCAAACAATAGAAAAGGAGAAAATTACTCACGGCTCTTGACTGAATAACTTGTTAACTTTAATAAGAATCATCTATATTTAATGTATACAATGAAGATTATTTTTACATTTATTATTGAATGAAATGTCTGTAGTGGGCTATTTCTGTAGAAGCCTTTACTACTGAAAAACTTTACCACTGAAATACTGAGAAAAAAAACAAACAAACAAAAAACAAACTTAAAAGTATTTTTGAGTAATATATTTATTTATCATTTAGCTTAATACTTGGAGTGTTTACTTGCCTTCAGTAAGAATGATAAATTACAATAACATAATATCATTATCTTTTGTATTGTCTTTTGTATTAGTGGCAGTTTCTAGCTTCAAAGAAAAATAATTTTTCTAACATCTTTGCAGCAATAGTTTTTATGGTTCCAAAATCACCTTGGGTGCATTATTTTCTAATAATTCAACAGCCCGTCATCAATTATTCCTTACATAACGTAATTTGTTGTAATTAATGTTACTATAAATGCATTCAAAATAAAACAGGTGTGCGTTGACTGTGTCTTATGAAAAGTATATGTAGGGCTTTTATGCTCAGTGTGTGTCATTGTACAGACCAGTTTTATCCCTCACAGCCTCATTTTCATCCAAGAACAAATTCAAAAGCCCTGTCTAAGGGGTTCGTCTATCATTTTTCAAATATAGTTTTTTTTTTTTTTAAACCAGAAATTAAAATGCAGCATCTTCTTTAATGGTTCAAGAACTGATGAATAGAAAAAGCAAATCGTAAAAATGATATAAAGTTTGTTTTTTATAGCGATAAAAGGTGCATTTTCTGCTCTTAAGGTTCCATTCACCAAGATATCCCCACCCTTGAATTTATACATTTATTTAAATGATGAATAAAGTCAAGTCCCGCCCTTTAATATTTCACATTTTTGTTCCACGTTTCACTCTGAAATATGTCACGATACATAAATCAGTTCAGCCATAATTTCTGTTACATAACTTTAAGTTTGCCAAGCAAAGCAGGATGCTAATTATTAATCAAAAATCAACATGGCAAGATGCAATAGAGGTTTGCTTTTGTTACATTTAAACGGTTAGTTCACCTAAAAATAAAAATTCTGTCATTAATTACGTTTCAAACCCGTAAGAGCTTCGTTCATCTTCGAAACACAAATGAAGATAGTTTTTGATGGAATCTGGAGCTGTGTGACCCTGAACAAGGAGATCTGTAAAAGGCAAATAATCCATCTCTGTGAGTCCTAAAGATGCTTTAATATCCACACACAGCTACTGTGACAGTAATCCATCTGACTTTAATGGTTGAATCAGTATTTTTCAATGTGAAACAACAGAGAAGAAAAACACCAATAATTTAAACTTTTGACTATTAACAGTCACTTCCAATAAAATTTTATACGTGCATGGGTTACAATTCACTTGTGTTATGCGGATTCTCAAAGATGGATTATTTTCTTAAAAATCTTTGTGTTTATGTCAAGAAAGAAAGTCATATACATCTGGAATGGCATGAAGGTGAGTAAATGAGAGATTTTCATTTTTTGGGGTGGAATATTCCTGTAAAGACTGATATCCATTACATAACATGCTCATTCACTGTTTTGTAACTTACTGTAACATGAACTGTTGAAAGGATCATTGCAGTGGTTAAAACATATTATGAATTATAAACATATTCTGTATATTATGTTCTTGTGCATGTTGTCTCCATCAGGAACAACAGGGCCGTAGATCTGCCCCCCGGGGGGGGGGGGATCCTCAGCCGATGAGGGCTCTAGTCACCAGGACCCTCATAGATCATGATTATCAATGAACATTTTTACAATGATTGAACATTTAGGAAAAACTAAAACATTGTTTTATGAATGCATGTTGGATAGCAGATGAATATGCATGTTTTATTTCATACAGATAAAAGAATACAGAATACAGGCGCAATCCTCTACAGTGACAGTTTAACAGCTTGTGACCATATCCACATATTAATTAAAAAAGTAACAGTGTCAAAAAGGACGAAAGGTCCAGTGAACATCTGAGGTACCATTGAGATATTTGCTGCGGCCTAACTAGCCAAACATTTCATTCACAGGAATGAGGTAAGTGTGATTTCCTGAGTATAATGTCTCTCTTGTATTGTGTTTGCAGTAAACACTAGAGCTCAGACACTAGCTGGCTTTACTTCAAAAGTTGCGATTTTAACTTAACCGCAAAATTTAAATATCACACAAAACATTTGCGAACAAGCAGCGTTTCCACCCAACGAGTCAAAGATAACAAAATTGTCACTTCCACTAAACTAAACTGGCACTATACATTACTAAGAAAAGTAGAAGAAGCTACTGAATATAATCATTTTCATATATAATAAATTACTTGCACCTCAGAACGAGCAGATGAAACACAATGAATGCAGTTTTCGCACAAGTCGAAAACCACCTCAAGCAAGCGGAAAAACTTTTTTGCAAAATAAGGCATTTTTATTCATAATTCAGCATTTCCATCTCTCGATTCTGATGCAATACTTTAAAATGTGCATAAAAGCATGGTGATGGAAGCCCAGCTAGTGAAACACTGCCTGCTTGCAAATGATCTTTCTCTTCTTAAGGATGATGAGGAGAAGATCAGCTAATCAGAATGAACTTGCTCTTTATTTTGGTTGTCTTCGTGTCTATCTCCTCCTTTCCGTCGTTGCTGTGGATCATCTGGGCTCTTGTTATCAATACATCATTGCTGTCCACTACTGGAGAGACACTGAAATTGAAACATCAAGTTGTCAAAGCATGCAGCGCTTTTCTTCAAATATATGCTATCATAATCATTTTATAGCACTCATGAAAATTTATGCCAGTAGTTTTACACACAGATTGCTCTTTTTAGGTGTTTTACTATGTAATTAAAAATAAAAGATATAAATCACTCAACAGTCTATTCAGATTATGCTAATTACATAACACAGGGTGTAATGGCCTTCCCCTTTAATTTGTTTTGCTTGGCGTCACCACTAGATGGCGAAATATACTTATTGCATATAAGGGAGAGGAAACAAAGCAAGAGTATTTTCACGTTTGTTCTTGAGCTAACAAGCTCGAGAAAATGGTTTAAGCTTTAAGCTTTAGTATCCCTTTGGCAAGAAGAGCGAGGTACGTTAGTTTGTTTTCTATGTATTTCTTTTGTACTATTTGTTTAATTTGAACAATGTTAAATGTGTAGTGAATGTTTGTTTGGTTGTTTATATTGTGAATGTTGATTGTCTATTTTGCTTTGATATTTATGTATTGTTTTTTGTTTTCTTTGTAGTTTTACGGTGCCACCATGCTGTGATACAATTGTTATGGTGCTATGAAGTTAATGTGTAAACACAGTGTTGTGATGCATGGAGAACATTTGCAACAAAGAATTGAGACAATGATCACTTCAGCAATGAAGTTTATTGCATCTTAAAATAAATCGAAGGCACCCGTCGAAAACTCTGTTTCTTTTCTATGAAGCTGAAGGGCCGCTACAGTAAAACTCGCTGCTACACATGAGGTTTCATTGTGTTGCTGTTGTTTCATCGCGTGAGTGGGACACTGGACTTTGCATCTAAAGCGCTGATTGAATCACGTCACGTCACAGGAAAACGGATACTTCATCAGGATTGTAAAATTACACAGTCAGTTGGAGCGCGGCTCATTCATGAACGTTTGGATGGTGATCGTATATCAACGTTACCGTTACAGATGAAAAGGTAAACTTTCAGTAAAAGAACGTTACATGAAGTAAGACTGCAAATACAACTTTCTGGACTGTGTGAGTTGAAATCTTTACAATTAAAAGACCCTTTAGATGTTTAAAAAATATTTAGAATTTTATAGAGAATTGAAGTTCAAGATATGAAGTTGAATGAGCTATGAAATATTGATTTAAGACGTTGAAGTTATTGATTTGAGTCTTCTTTTATAAGTTATTGACTGCCACAGGTAAACGCTGGGGTTTATATTTATGGTAGCCTATATGTTACAAGCATGTATATAATGTTGAATGTCAAAGAATTTGTGATCATGTTGCATATATAATTTGACTTATTACCATCGCTGATTATTTGAGTGTCTAAATTATAGATGTCTGATATGAGTAATTCATTGCTCTCAAGTTGTAGACAGACAAAATGGAAGACACAGTTGAGCAAATGGCAGCGCAAGCAAGTCAAAAGTTAGTTCCTGATAAGGATTTAAATATTTCTAAAGAAATGCAACCAGTTAGATCAAGATCAAGTTCTCGAAAAGAAATCGTACAGAGAAAGGCCTAGAGATGCATAAACAGGAGACCCAGAAGCAAGAGAAAGCTTTTAATAAAGCTTATGACTCCTGGAAGCAGACCGCTAGGGAAACTAGGTCTAAATTGAAAGCTTTATGCACATATGAAGAGCTTGAACATATTTTAAAGGACATTCAAACTAAACATGATGTAGTCACCTAGCGTTATGCTCCCTTATTGCGCAATCAAACAACAACTTCAGAGATTGTTAAAAGAGTAGATGTTTGTGCCACACTAACCGCAGAAATATAGAAACTGTTGAGCAGATCCAACAAAAATAAGTTGTAAAGGAGAGAGTAAGGCAGACATTAAATAGAGTATGCCTCTGTCTTTGGTTACACAAACACCGATACCATCATCTCAGAAAGCCTAATAACATCGGAGACCTCTTCCAGAGCTTCCAGCAAAAGAGTCGACGCAGAAGCTGAACTCGCAGCTAAAGTAGAGCAAGCGAAGGCTATGCAAGAAATTCACAATCAGCAGGCCAGATTACTTGAGATGGAGAAGGACTGGAAGCTGAATGAAGCAAGAATGCTAGCAGAGGTGAAACAGAAAGAATCAGAGATGCGTCTAAGACTGGAAGAAGAAAGGACTAGGCTGCAGATGCTACAAGCAGATAAAGAAGTCAAGGTAGCCGCAGCTCGAGTGAACGTCTACAATAATCATGAGAGTAATCTTGAAGAGGAGGGGAGAGGTAATGCAACGTGGTCTGGAGGGAGAGCGGCTGGAAACCAACCCCAGCTGAATCCTCAGGTAGAGTCATTCCATCCTCAAGCATTTCAAGAGGTAAAGACAACTCAAGAGACTGAGAACTTAGCTCAAGTGTTAGCGAACTCTCTAAGCATAAATCGATTACCTGTCCCAGAGCCAACGACTTTCACTGGTGATCCTTTAAAGTTCATTGATTGGAAAATGTCCTTCACCGCACTTATTGATCGTAAATCAATTCCTACAAGCGAGAAGATGTTCTACTTGAAAACCTATCTTGCTGGAGAAGCTCGAAAGGCTGTGGAAGGTTTCTTCTATAGAAATTCTCATGATGCATAACAGGGCACCTGGAAGGTCCTTGAAGAGCGGTATGGAAACCCGTTAATTGTTCAGAGAGCCTTTCGAGAAAAACTCATGAGATGGCCTAAGGTGGGAGTAAATGACCCACTTTCCTTACGAGAATTCACTGACTTTCTACAAGGTTGTGTTGAAGCTATTCCGCATGTCAAAGGTTTGGCTATTTTGAATGACTGTGAGGAAAACCATAAATTACTAAAGAAATTACCTGAGTGGATTGTACGTAAATGGAGCAAAATTGTGGTTGAAGAGTTAGACATGACTGGCGATTATCCAAGTTTTAAACGATTTGTAGCGTTTTTGCAGAAGGAGTCTAAAATAGCTTGCAATCCATTCACTTCTCCACTTCTACTGAGTTCTAAAGTTTCAGATGAGAAATTTCCCAAAAGAGTCAGAGCTGTTAACACAAAAGCTCAAGTTAAAGATTCAACAAGAACAGAATCTAAGATGATATCACCATGTTCTGTTTGTAGGAGTGAAACGCATAGTATCTCTAAATGTCCTATTTTTGCAGAAAAGCCCATGGATGACAAAAGGTCTTTTATTCGTGAGAATCATATCTGTTTTGGATGTCTGAGAAAGGGGCATATTTCCAAAGACTTGTAAGGGAAACAGGTCAATTTAGCTCAAAGGGAATCATTTAAGATTTTAAAGGGAATTTGAACAGAATCACTGTTTCACGGCTGATCACTGAAACGGCCAGCGATTCAATGAACGAGCCGTTTAACATCAAATCTGCGCTGGATATTAATATCCAAAGTATAGTGAAAACACTATTAATTAGCACAGTAACAAGATCGGCAGTTTAAGACATTAACTTGTGAGCACAAAACACAAGATACTTCTCTTTTCAATATAAATAAGGCTTTATTAGATAAATCTAAGACATATAAACTAATCTAACACATAAGCACACGCACTCACACATTCACACAAGTTGCAGGAGGATAGAACGTTAGGAAAGAGTGAGTTTAAGAGAATGAAAATGTGAAATCCCAAGTTTACAGCAATACGTGAAATTGCATAGACATGAACAACCATTTAATCACTTAATTAACCCTCGCACTGAGTTCCTCAATGAGGTTAAAATTATATTAGATAACACCAGTACAGATGTGAGTCTGGAGGTTACTTGCGTTGCCTGTTTAACGGGGTTCCCTTTGTTGTCGCTGAAAAGGGGGTTTCCCGAAGTTGCTGATTGGCTGGAAGTTCAGTAGTCGTTGAAGTGACGTCTTGGGAAGCCCGTGGTTGGGCGTTGGCTGAAGATGCAGAGTTGTGGGCTGGTTGAAGTTTCAGACGGGCACGCGAGGTCAGACTCGGAGACACGGCGTTACAAAACTTAAGTCAGAACACGAAACTCTCAAACGGAAAAGAAAAGAAGCAAAGTTTGACGAGACTAGGTGGTGTTTCTTTCTCATCGTGGCTAAGAAGCAGCAGGCGTGCAGGCCGAAGCACGCTGGAACGGCGCTCGAAGAACGCTAAAAGTGATGACAAAGCATGACTAAAAGCTAAACTACAAGCAAAGCTAAAAGCAAAATTTGATGGTGTCCTGAGTATTTAAACTGGCCTTTTGGCCACACCTCAAATGTTGTCTTGACCAATTAGATATTGTCTTTTCTCAGGGTGTTCCGATGTTTGTCCCACCCATTCATAAATCATATGTTATCTTATCAAGCTTGTGGTCCGAATTTTCCCGCTCTTGCAGGGTATAATTTGGACATGATTCCTATAACAAGAATATGATACATTTGACAAATAACTGATGGTCAGAAACGTTTCAAGCAAGAATATTCGAACACACACATACTAAACATGAATATGATCCCTTAAGCTATTCAAGAGTTATTTAAAAAGACATACACAATAAGTGATTAGAAACATTAAAGTCAAATGTGTGGGTTACAGGTATAAAATGGAGTTAAGCAATGGACTGATATCCATTTAGAAGTCTTTTTGGAGTTCATTTTGGTGCATATATGCATTGGAAGGCAGTCTCTGTGCCATTCTGGGGAGTAAGGATACGTCCTGTGAAGACCAGAGGGGTTACAGGTCTCCTTAGGAATTTCAGTCTGGTTTTGCTAGGTGGGGGGAAGTCAATCCAACGATCTTGTTTACTCTCATGGCTTTACATGTGACGTTCAGACTGTCCATTTCTTCGATTACTTGCCCCAAATTAGACAATCTCTTCTTCGAATTGAAATTGTCAATAATTGTTCTAATGGTGTTAATGTTGAAAGCTGTTCTGTGAAAGAGTTGCTTATCAGACTGTGGTGCTGGGAGTTGATTTACAACATCCTGCCTTTCTGTGGAATTCGGCTCATGTTTCAACCAGGCTCCCGATCGAATCTTTAATTTGTCTGGTTCACGCTACATACCCCCCTTCGATCGGCGAGGTGTTTAGCTGAAGACATCGTCGATCGCTGGAGAAACAAAGGCAGAAGAAGCAGACAAACACAGCAAACAACAAGACAACACCTCCATGACAGTTACTGTACTGGTGCAGGCATCAGGTTATTTAGGTACACGTGGTTAAGTTCAATTAGTCAATGTAGTTTAGTACATTGAGGATAGTTTAGATCATTTTGGAAATCATTGTTTTATTTTGATTGGCCAATCAAATTTGTGGTTAACTTTGTTTGGTTCTTCTAGGTTGTCTTAATTTAAACGTTTACGTTAATTTTCTAGTAACATCATTTGCAATGAAATGAGTTGACCTATCGTGCATGGAGCTCTCTGGCTTCCATTCAGTTTAGAATGGCTGGCGGATATTAGGTGTGGTGAGTCAATCCTAATATCAGACCTTCGACCCTTGCAGGGTGTCTAGGTGTTTCACCTACTCAAGAAAGAGGGGAAGGAGAAGGATAGGTAAAAGAAGAACAAAACAAACAAACAAAACCAAGCTGCTGTGGGTTTTCCTAGCATGGCTTACAACTGCTGTTGAGCTAGGATGTCATGTGCAGCTAGTGTGTCATGTACCTTAACTTAGTGTCAGATGTTATAACCTATAGTGAGGATGGCTGCATGTTTCTTCATGGAGGGTATATGTAACTTTGTTACACTAAAATTTGGACATTCTACCTGTGGGAAGAATATGTTTGTTGGATGTGTTATCAGTAGATGTGGTTACCTCTGGGTGTAGGTAATGTTGTGTGTGTTAAAGGTGTAGTGTATGTGTGGTCAGATCTGTTTTCAGTCTGTGTTGTCTCCCCCCTTTGCTTGTATGTCACTGAAGACTGGCTCTCTGCATCCTTGGCTTGGATGAGGGCGTGTCTATGGTCTAATGGGGGTCAGTCCAGCAAGGCAGGAAGTTCTTTAGCAGACAGTCGGAGGTAGTTTGGCATGGCTGTGTGAAGCTGGGTTGCCAAACTTTGTCTCCTATGTTGCACTCTTCTTGTGGTGCCTTCTGGCTGTGGCAGACTTTCTGACCTTCTGTGCTCTGGTGGTCGCTGTTGCACAGACAGGAATGTGGTTCTTGGAGTTGGAGTTCATTTGACAGTTTGTTAGTGAGCGTTGGGAGACTGAGGTGATGTTCTTTAGTACCTCAGATTTTTCATCAACGGTTGGCCGTGAAAGACTTGTTCGTTCCGGTTGGTTGTTGAACAGGTGCTTGTCATCTCTGATGTGGCGCACCAGGTGATCACCGGCCTTCCGTTCTGTCGCTGGTCACAGCAAGCATGACTCAACTTTGTGGTCATAAGTGTGAAACTGATCTTGAAGGAACTCTTTCAGTTGTCTCATGACTTGTTCCATGTCTTCTGATGGTAAGCTGTCATGTTTGTGTGAATACTCAGCACTGTGCATGTCTGAGTGGTGCTGAGGTGGGTTTCGCTGTCGCTTACCCACATGAGTTGCTCTTGGATGAGTCAGGTGATTACCTTTGGATGTCTGGTTAGGTTTCCAGTTGTTCTTATACTTTTGGTTTCTTGAGAAGCGTGGCTGGTCCCATGGATTTTTCCAGCAGTTGGGCGGAAAGCGGTTGTGGACATGGGTGTCACGTTCTCTGTGCTCTTGATGGAAGACTCTGGTGTTGTGATGCCACTGGGTGTCGTCCAGTGCAAGGCTTGAGTCTTTGTTGACAGAGTTCAAGAGTGTGGAGGTTTTGTTACCTTTCTTTGAGGCCATCTTCTGCTTGTTATAGGCCTTCTGTGTTAGGTCACGCAACTGTTGGATGGTCATGGAGTGTGAACAGGCCATGACGCCTAGATGGTGGCTGACTCCAGGGTGCAGATTCTTTAGGAAGAGGCTTTTGAAGTTCACATCCTCTTCAAGGTCAGGCTTGTTGTGTGCACCAAAGTAGGCTTGTCGGAGTCGGTTGTAGTAAGCTTGTGGAGTCTCTTGTCGACCTTGTTTGGTTTCCAAGGCAGTCAACAGTCCATGTTCGGACTCTGGGTCTGTAAACTCTTCAATCAGGACCTCACGAAGTCGCTGGTAGTTTGACTTTGTTTGACTGGGCTGTCGATCTAGGAAGTTTCGTACCTCAGGACTGGACGTGGCTCGAAGGATGTATAACCTGTCTCTGTCAGTCACATGAGGTCTTATTTCCAGATGAAATTCGATATCTTGCAGGTAAGCCTGGATGTCGTGGCCCTCTGTGGAGTTCGGGTTGAACCTGCTGATGTTTTCAGACAGCTTGTTGAGGTCTTTGATGGTCATCCCGTGTGCAGCTCTAAGGTCTTGGACGGGAGGTTTTCTTTCGTTGGCAGGAAAGGGTTGTGTGGCGAAGGCAGGTGAGGTTTTGGGTTGTAGCCCTTCACTCCTTTCGTCATATGCCAGTTCTTGGACGTGGGACTCTGCTCTGCTCAGCAGTGATGAGGCTAAGAGAAGTTTCTCTTTCCCTGGCTCTTGTTTCTGCTTGTAAGCATATTGGAGTTCTTTTCTGACCATGTAGAGCTCATCGTTGGTATCGTCTAGTTGTTGGGTCAGATTGTCCATTTCAGTTCTGTACCTTTCAAGGTGGTCTTTCAAAGCACTGATTTTAGAATTCTTATCTCTGATGTCATTCTTGGTTTTCTCTAGTAGCTGTTCGGCATACTGGAGTCTGTTTACCAGGTCTCTCTGGGCAGCTGTTGCATGTTGCTGTTCGAGCTGAGCTGCTGCCAGGGCTGCTTGGAGCTTCTTAACCTGTTCCGTTGTTTCCTGCTCCCTCTCGTTGGGTGCTTTGAGTTGATCTTGAACTTTCACTTCCAGCTTGTCTATGCGACGTTGAGCACGTGTCAGCTCCTCTTGAAGGTGGGTGATGTGCTTGTCGCTCAGTTTCAGCTGGGTTGTGAAGGCATAGCTTAGGGAGCTGGTGATCTTGACTAGCTCCTCGTGGTTGTTGTTCTGGCTTGAATCTTGTGTCAGGAATCTTCTCAGGATTAGGATTATTAATAAAAATAATAACAGTTCAGATGTCTTGGGGGTGAGGCTGTCTGTCATGCCTCTCAGCCAAGTGTTCACATCTTCCCCTTGGGCGATGGGATCTGCAGTCTGCGGCATGTTTGCACGCTGGGGAGAAGAGAGACTTACACAGATCTGTGTGGAGTAAAAGCCTATGTGTGGTGGGACAACTAAGTGTTGTATCAGTGATTCTGAACCACTAGTGAAGTGTGGTGATGACTGTGTTGTTCTCAGGGTGTCTAAGTAGACTAGAGATGCGAAGACTTTGTCACTCTAATGAGGAAGAGGGAAAGAGAGAAAGAGGTGAAAAACAAATTAAATGACAAGCAACAATTTCTGTTTTTCAAATGAAGAAAATTAATTTTCCCAATTAAATCTTATCAAGAATGTAAACAATATTATTAAATCTCTTGTTTTGGACAAAAGAATACAATAATAATGCTGATATCTCTTTCCTTAGTCTGACAGGATTGACACCGTACACCTTACAGTTGGACCGCTCACCAGGGAGGCTGCGAAGGCGACAGTCGTTCAACACGTATCTCTATTAAATTGATCTCAATGTTGTATGAGATACTAAAACTTGGATTGCGTTTCCAAATGCAGGGAGGTTAGGAAGAACAAAGGAGAGGTTGATTACAATCAAATTCAAAAGGATGATTCGTCTTCTTTGACACGATTGTGTATTTCATTCACTTAGAATTGACTGATGGTTCTTACATGTCCCTACAAATGTTAAAAGTGAAGAGGAAAGGAAAGGAGAGAGAGGAGAGAGATGGTAAGTCTCAGTAGCGGATATCTCAACTACGAGGAGAGCGTTGTTTTAGTTTGCTGCACAAATAATCAAACAAAATAAACTTTAAGTGAAAGAGAGTTGTCTTTCTAATTTATTGAACTCGTAGTGAGGGATAACAATGTCTCCTTTAAGGGCTCAGGTGTGTCGTTCCCAAGCTAGGATACACAGAAATTAAAAAGTAATAAATGGGCAAAATAAAAAAAAAAAAAAAAAAAAAAAGAAAGATCTATAAATAAAAAAAAAAATATTAATTAAATTAACTAAATAAACAAGAAACAAGAATAAAAAAACGCAATAAAATAAGTACAAGTCTGAATAGAATATATTCAGATGGGTAATAAATAAATTAGGTAGAATAAGTTTAAACTTTCGATGTTCAAGGCTTATTCGTACCTAAAATAATTAGGCCCAAAGAGAATACTAGAAGTAATGATCATATGAAATGATCTGAGGGGGAAATTTGAATGATTCCAAATAAATTTAATGTTTCAATTAAATTTGAATTTGACACAATTAATAATTGTGAGTTAGTATTTCCCTTTCTAGTAAAATGCCAATAAATGGTACCGTGAGAAAAGAGAGAAATAAAAGAGAGAAAGAGACCAACAAGTGTTAGTTGAGATGTCTAAAGGGTTAAATCACTTTAGCGTTGCCCACACAGACACCATTCAAACACTGGATGTTAATGCTAACGGCTAACCTTTGAGGCTAGTGGCTTTAGCATAGACTTCAATGTAAATACAACTGTTTCGTTAGCTTAGCAACACCGTGGAGTTTGTTTACATTAGTGTCGATGCGCTGTGCGTGCGCAGTTCAAAGTTGCTCCGGAAGTAGGTTAAGACTTCCGTGTCACGGTCGTAACTGTGGCAACCAAAACAAACTCTAGTGGACTAGCACATGAATCATTGCATTGCAAGTACAGTTAAGCATGTTACATGAAATGTCGGCGCATTTCAACACTGTACAAATAACAACACCGCGTTTAGATGGTTCTGCGATGTGGCACTTAAACTCTCAGTTAATTCAAATAGCAGCTTCGTGCTGTAGTTAAGGGAAAAGTGAGGGCGATCTCGGCGGATCTGAAGTTTCTCTGGACACATAAACACAACAGGTTTTCTTCGCTGTTGGTACACAGTTAAAATTAACTTGATCAAGCTTTTAAAACACTCCCATCACACTCGGACACACGCAGTGTTAAGCGAGATTGCATTCACTTTGTGAACAGGGAAACATTATTCTCTAATGTTTAACCCAGGGAGTCGAATAGCATGTGATTCGGCAGTGGAACACGCACTGGCAATCAAACTATGAATAACGAGGCTTTGATAAATAGATTGAGGAACACGCTCAAAACTATTCTTTATTCACCGATTTATTTCCCTTTGAATTACTACAGTTTCGCTCCGTTCAGCGAACGGTGACTGAGATTCCCTGCCGGGAGTATAGCTTTTGAGAGGCACCGGAACACGCAGTGAAATCAATTTAGCTATAAACAAGGCATTACAAAAATGAGGAACACGCTCAATTTCTACCTTATCGTACGATCTCAGATGTTAACTTTAAGTTCACTTACTGCCGTTTAACAATGAAGAGGCGGACTTGAGTTACAGCCTCCTCTGCGTTCATTCTATTCAAGCGGTCGCGCGCTGCTTACGTCACGGGTCACACACACACACATACGTCTCGACTCAGAAGCTTCTCATCTTTCATCCGCAGCAAAAGAAAAGATTAAATAACTTGGTTTATGCTCACAATTTAGATTAAACTGCCCGCAAAATTCTCCACCATAATACTGTAAGGGAAACAGGTCAATTTAGCTCAAAGGGAATCATTTAAGATTTTAAAGGGAATTTGAACAGAATCACTGTTTCACGGCTGATCACTGAAGCGGCCAGCGATTCAATGAACGAGCCGTTTAACATCAAATCTGCGCTGGATATTAATATCCAAAGTATAGTGAAAACACTATTAAGTAGCACAGTAACAAGATCGGCAGTTTAAGACATTAACTTGTGAGCACAAAACACAAGATACTTCTCTTTTCAATATAAATAAACAAACACGCAAACACACTCTCACACACGCACACAATCACACACACTAACAAATGCACGAGTGCGTGTTTATCTGTTGCAGGAGGATAGAACGTTAGGAAAGAGTGAGTTTAAGAGAATGAAAATGTGAAATCCCAAGTTTACAGCAATACGTGAAATTGCATAGACATGAACAACCATTTAATCACTTAATTAACCCTCGCACTGAGTTCCTCAATGAGGTTAAAATTATATTAGATAACACCAGTACAGATGTGAGTCTGGAGGTTACTTGCGTTGCCTGTTTAAACGGGGTTCCCTTTGTTGTCGCTGAAAAGGGGGTTTCCCGAAGTTGCTGATTGGCTAGAAGTTCAGTAGTCGTTGAAGTGACGTCTTGGGAAGCCCGTGGTTGGGCGTTGGCTGAAGATGCAGAGTTGTGGGCTGGTTGAAGTTTCAGACGGGCACGCGAGGTCAGACTCGGAGACACGGCGTTACAAAACTTAAGTCAGAACACGAAACTCTCAAACGGAAAAGAAAAGAAGTAAAGTTTGACGAGACTAGGTGGTGTTTCTTCTCATCGTGGCTAAGTAGCAGCAGGCGTGCAGGCCGAAGCACGCTGGAACGGCGCTCGAAGAAAGCTAAAAGTGATGACAAAGCATGACTAATAGCTAAACTACAAGCAAAGCTAAAAGCAAAATTTGATGGTGTCCTGAGTATTTAAACTGGCCTTTTGGCCACACCTCAAATGTTGTCTTGACCAATTAGATATTGTCTTTTCTCAGGGTGTTCCGATGTTTGTCCCACCCATTCATAAATCATATGTTATCTTATCAAGCTCGTGGTCCGAATTTTTCCCGCTCTTGCAGGGTATAATTTGGGCATGATTCCTATAACAAGAATATGATACATTTGACAAATAACTGATGGTCAGAAAACGTTTCAAGCAAGAATATTCGAACACACACATACTAAACATGAATATGATCCCTTAAGCTATTCAAGAGTTATTTAAAAAGACATACACAATAAGTGATTAGAAAAATTAAAGTCAAATGTGTGGGTTACAGGGTATAAAATGGAGTTAAGCAATGGACTGATATCCATTTAGAAGTCTTTTTGGAGTTCATTTTGGTGCATATATGCATTGGAAGGCATTCTCTGTGCCATTCTGGGGAGTAAGGATACGTCCTGTGAAGACCAGAGGGGTTAACAGGTCTCCTTAGGAATTTCAGTCTGGTTTTGCTAGGTGGGGGGAAGTCAATCCAACGATCTTGTTTACTCTCATGGCTTTACATGTGAGGTTCAGACTGTCCATTTCTTCGATTACTTGCCCCAAATTAGACAATCTCTTCTTCGAATTGAAATTGTCAATAATTGTTCTAATGGTGTTAATGTTGAAAGTTGTTCTGTGAAAGAGTTGCTTATCAGACTGTGGTGCTGGGAGTTGATTTACAACATCCTGCCTTTCTGTGGAATTCGGCTCATGTTTCAACCAGGCTCCCGATCGAATCTTTAATTTGTCTGGTTCACGCTACAGACTGCAAAAGACGGCATATTTGTGGCACATGTAGCTTTCGCCACCCAACTTGCTTGCATGAAGATAAAATCAAAAGGCCTGTGAATGTATCAAGAATGGGGTTCACTCCTACGGAAGTGCACACAAATCAAGAAGTTCAAAGGGTTATGTCTCATACAGTAACACAACGTGCTTCTGCTACCTCTAGCATTGTTCCTGTTTTTATTTCAACAGTGGATAAGCCACGAAATTAGATTCTCACATACGCTTTACTTGACACACAGAGTGATTTGACTTTTATTTTGAAAGATTTTCTAGATGAGCTCCAAGTAAGCAGTCAAGCAGTGAAGTTGAGACTTAGTACTATGACGACTACAGATACAGTCACCCCAAGTAACAAGGTTAGTGGCTTACAAGTGCGAGGACTCCAAGGTGGGAAATGTATTAAAGTACAGCAAGCCTATACTTGTGACTTTATTCCCGTGGATAAAGCTTATATTCCAATGAGAAAGACTGCGTTGCAATGGCCTCACCTTAAGCACATTGCCAATGAGTTACCATCACTTCAGAGCTGTGATATAGGATTGTTAATTGGATATGATTGTCCTTTAGCATTAGCTCCTTTAGAGGTCATTATTGGTACTGAAAATGAGCCTTTTGCGCAGAAAACAGAGCTGGGTTGGAGCATCATTGGCCTTTGTAATCCCCACCTGGACAGGCAAGGAAGTCAAAGTTTCATTCATCGAGTTTCAGTGAAAGAATTGTCAGTTCCATCAGCTAATGATGTTTTAAAGGTCTTAGAGTCAGATTTCAATGAGAAGGGTTATGAGGATAAATATGTGTCCCAGAAAGACGTCCAATTTATACGTCTTCTTAGTGACAATATCAAACATAAAGAAGATGGACATTTTCAACTGCCCCTTCCTTTTAAGAGCATCAGTCCTCCTTCACTACCTAATAACAAGAAGCTTGCTATGGTACGTTTGCAGCACTTGAAGAAGAAGCTGAAGTAAAATCAACAGTATTGTGATCATTATAAGGCCTTCATGGAAGAAATGTTCAGCAAGGGAGATGCAGAGATGGCTCCTGTTACATCTGATGAAGGAACAGTGTGGTATATACCCCATCATGGCGTTTACCACCCTCACAAGCCAGACAAGTTGAGGGTGGTATTTGATTGCTCTGCAAAATTTTGTGGTATTTCTCTTAATGACACTCTTCTCACTGGTCCAGATTTGATCAATTCTCTGGTGGGAGTACTTTGCCGGTTCAGGAAGGAAGCTGTTGCCGTGACATGTGATATCGAAAAGATGTTCCATCAATTTCATGTTCCTCCCGATAATAGAAATTACTTGCGATTCTTATGGTGGGAAAACGGAGATCTGGAAAGAGAACCCAAAGAATATAGAATGACTGTACACCTTTTCGGCGCCGCTTCATCTCCTGGATGTGCCAACTTTGGCCTTAAATACCTTGCAGAGCAGTATAAGTCTGAGTATCCCACAGCTTCGTCATTCGTGAAGAAAAACTTTTATGTTGATGACGGCTTGACTTCTGTTCCATTCATAGAGGAAGCGAAGGAATTGATTGTCAATGCTCAAACTCTGTGTAAGCATGGAGGGTTACGCCTCCATAAGTTTAATTCAAATGAGAATGAAGTTCTTCAGAGTGTGAATTCCACAGAGTGGGCAATAACTACTAAACCTCTTAACCTGACTCCTGAAATAACTGGATACGTTCTTGGCATTCAGTGGTCTACAAAAGATGACACTTTCGGGTTTGACATCAAACTGAAAGACCAGCCTGGAACACGTCGGGGTATTTTGTCAATTGTTGCTTCCTTGTTCGACCCTATTGGGTTTGTTGCTCCTTTCCTGTTGAAAGGAAAGTGCATTTTACAGGAGTTGTGCCGTAGAAATATTGGATGGGACGATCCTCTTCCTGATGACTTATTCCTACGGTGGGAGGAGTGGAAAAGTAGTTTTCAGGACTTGAAAGATTTCAGCATTCAAAGATGCTATCATCCGCCATCCTTTAGTAAAATTGTCTGGACAGAACTGCACCATTTCTCTGATGCAAGTAACCTGGGATATGGTGCATGTTCCTATCTTAGGTTCAAGAATGACAAAGATGAAGTACACTGTAGTCTCGTAATGGCCAAAGCTCGAGTTGCACCCACAAAAATCAAGAGCATTCCGAGACTGGAATTGTCTGCAGCTGTAGTTTCAGCCAGAATGAGTGTTATGTTAAAGGCTGAACTGGAACTGAAGATTGATCAAGAGTTCTTTTGGACTGATTCACAGGTTGTTCTAGCATGTGTCAACAATGAAGCCAGAAGGTTTCATGTGTTTGTTGCAAATCGTGTGCAACTAATCCGGGAAATCACAAGTACACATCAGTGGTATTATGTCAATACATCTGAAAATCCTGCTGATCATGTTTCGAGAAGTCTCCTTGTCTCAGACATATCTTCAACAAATTGGATGTCAGCACCCAAATTTTTATGGGAACAAGAAGTGTGTCCACCTCCTAATTCCTCAAATAATCTACTCGTGGGAGATCCTGAAGTCAGACTGGTTCAAGCATTAGTGACGAAGGGTGGTGTTAGTTCTAACTTTCTTGAACGATTTAATCACCTTTCTTCCTGGAGAACTCTCATTAATGTGATTGCTAGAATAAAAAGGCTGGCCTCTAGTCAAAAATATCTTCATGACATTGTGACTGTGGAAGAACAAGAAAAGGCATCTGAGGTTGTTATCAAGCTTGTTCAACAACAGGCTTTTTCCCAAGAGATAAAAGCAATTCAAGGAGGGAAGGTTCTTCAGAAATCAAGTGCACTTTTTCATCTCGATCCTATTTTGAAAAGTGGTCTTTTTCAAGTTGGAGGAAGATTGAAACAGTCGTCTCTTAGTGAAGAGTTCAAGCATCCAGTGATCTTGCCGAAAGACAACCACATCACCAAACTCATTTTGACACATTACCATGCCAAAATTTGTCATCAAGGGAGGTATCAAACACTCATGGAACTCAGAGCAAATGGGTTTTGGGTTATCGGTGGCAGCAGATCAGTATCTAAATTGATATACAAATGTGTACAATGTAGGAAGCTAAGACGGCCAGTAGAGGAGCAGCAAATGGCTGAGCTTCCTAAAGAACGGATTGAAGTCTCTGCCCCTTTCTGTTACACTGGTATGGACTGTTTTGGCCCGTTTATCATAAAGAAGGGTCGAAAGGAGTATAAAAGATATGGTCTTCTCTTTACTTGCCTTTCTTCTCGAGCTGTTCATATCGAGATGTTGGAAGATTTGTCAACAGACATGTTCATTAATGCTCTAAGATGTTTCCTAAGCCTCCGTGGAGCTGTACGTCAACTTTATTGTGATTGTGGTACAAATTTTGTGGGAGCCAGAAATGAACTTCGAGAAGCTTTAGAATGTGATGCAAAGACACTGGAGGTATTTCTTGTGGAAAATCAGTGCGAGTTTGTTTTTAATGCTGCTTCAGCTAGTCACTCTGGTGGTGTCTGGGAACGCCAAATCAGGACTGTGCGAAATGTGCTAAATGCTACGCTTTCTCAGTGCTCTGGCAGACTTGATGACTCTTCTCTTAGAACATTGTTTTACGAAGCGATGGCTATCGTTAACAGTCGACCATTAACTGTAGATGGAATAAATGACCCCAAGTCACTGGAACCCATAACACCAAACCATCTTATCCTAATGAAGTCTAAGACAGTTCTTCCTCCTCCTGGTAACTTTCTGAAGGAAGACATGTATGCTACAAAAAGGTGGCGTAGAGTCCAGTACTTAATTGAACAGTTCTGGAGTCGTTGGAAAAGGGAGTATCTCCTAAATATTTCCACACGACAGAAGTGGCACGTACCTCGACGTAATCTTGAGATTAATGACATAGTCATCATCAAAGAGGACATGCTGCCAAGGAACCAGTGGCAGTTAGGTAGAGTAGTTGAGGTCATTCAAGGGAACGATGGCTTAGTCCGACGCGTTAAAGCATCAAACAGGAGAACGAAAACTAAAGACTAAGTTAGGGCATCACCCTAACCTTCAATCATTGAGCGACCAATTCAAAAATGAGTGGTTTTACTTGAAAGCGAATGATTCAGTGATCGGGACTCGTGCATTAGACAATTGGGTTAAACACAAGATTAAAATGTTTTTTTTTTGTTGTGTGCTATGTTGGAAAAGGGTCACTGAAGGTTGAAACCATGTATGATATTTGTATGGGTTTGTTTTGGTTTGTGTTTATCATAACATGATTGGTGGGAGTGTAATGGCCTTCCCCTTTAATTTGTTTTGCTTGGCGTCACCACTAGATGGCGAAATATACTTATTGCATATAAGGGAGAGGAAACAAAGCAGGAGTATTTTCACGTTTGTTCTTGAGCTAACAAGCTCGAGAAAATGGTTTAAGCTTTAAGCTTTAGTATCCCTTTGGCAAGCAGAGCGAGGTATGTTAGTTTGTTTTCTATGTATTTCTTTTGTACTATTTGTTTAATTTGAACAATGTTAAATGTGTAGTGAATGTTTGTTTGGTTGTTTATATTGTGAATTTTGATTGTCTATTTTGCTTTGATATTTATGTATTGTTTTTTGTTTTCTTTGTAGTTTTACGGTGCCACCATGCTGTGATACAATTGTTATGGTGCTATGAAGTTAATGTGTAAACACAGTGTTGTGATGCATGGAGAACATTTGCAACAAAGAATTGAGACAACGATCACTTCATCAATGAAGTTTATTGCATCTTAAAATAAATTGAAGGCACCCGTCGAAAACTCTCTGTATCTTTTCTATGAAGCTGAAGGGCCGCTACACAGGGGTTAAAGCAAAAAAAAATCCTGAGCCTGAACTTTTTTCCAGGGGCGGGGCGGGGCAGCACATGCAAAGCATGCAATGACTGTGGCAGGCAACTTTAAAATTTGAAAGGATACTATGGCAGAGTTTTTGCTTTCTTTATTAAAACTGATTTTTTTTCATGAATATATGGTTGGCCTAAAGAATGAAAGCAGTATCATACACTTGGAAAATTATGAGCTATAACACTGCTTATCAACACTAGGGGTGTGACAATACACTTAACTCACAAGATGAGACAAAATACAGGTACTTGGTTCACTAGAACTAGAGAATATTTTAATACTATTTTTAAGAAATTTTCAATGACAAAATATTTGTCTTTTAATTACAAAAAGTAAAACAATGCAGTTGTATTTAGAAATATTTTAACTAATCTAGGGCTGTAACTAATGACTATTTTGGTAATCAAGTAATCTACTGATTATTTTGACAACTAAGTAATCTGATATTTTTTAGTAACACAAACAGACCTAAGTGAAAACCAGGCTTTAGTTTGACTATTTATATATAAAATAGGCAATAATAATTGGTTCAAATAAAATCTCAAAACCAAGAAATTACATGATTGTACTGAACAACACTGTTAAAATACATAATGTAGTATGCCTAATCATAATAAGAACATAACCAACTTAAGTCCATTATGTATTAAAACATATACCTGCAGAGGGCGCCAACGGCTTGGTGATGTTTAACTTTACACCTTGATTAAAGATGTTTAAATCCATTCAATTTTAGTATTTGGCCACACGCAGAAACTTTTATTTTGAAATCGCTATATAGGTTGGTGTACTCTCCTGTGTTGGCAAATGTTTATAAATGATTTACTTTACAAATCTAGTGCGATAATGCACACTGTTTTTCCAGATGAACGTTAATTCAAATTCACAGCACATACAAAGGAAGAGTTTAGTCCCTTTCACAAATACAGTACAGTCTTTACTGGTAAATTACCGGTAAGTTACCATTAGGGGATCATGTGTGAACAGGTAAAAATCCTGGTAAATTTGTTCTGGCAATCATTTCGTTCTTATGGAGATGAGATGATTACTCTGAACTGTTTAAAAAGTACCGCTGCTTTATAATTAGCTTTTCTACATAAATATGCGCTAGATGGACATCTTTGACCATTGCGCCTCGCAGCTTTTTGTCGCGCTTCTCCATTCATCAGGGCTGCGATACTATTGGATACTATTATGCGCGTCTCTTGTTTATAGGAGCAAAACATTCTGATTGGCTAGTAATGTTAGTTTGGTTGAGAGCAGAGTATGTGACGGAGCGGTGTGATTTTGACTGGAGCGAGGAGCGGATTTTTTAAAAGTCGGAGTGCCGTGGTTTCCACTCGCTCCAGCACCACTCCGTCACGAGTACAATTCATGCCAACGGCCCGTGATATAACGGCAGAAGTTCAAGTTCAAGTCTGCTTTATTGTCAATTTCCACATGTACAGTACATACATACAGAGAATGTTCAGAAGGTTATTGTCAATGACGGCACATAGCCAAACTCCGGGCATACAGTTATTAGGCTAGTTAACTAGATCAAGGTAGTTTATACAATAAGGGATTTTACCTTTACAAGTTACTGTTAAATAAAGCAGCGCATAAATTTTGCAAATCAATGGTTAACAACAGTGCATGATTTTAAACAGGGGAAGTTACAGCACATTCACACGCAATCGCTTTTTAAACAGCAATACACGCAATCGCTTTCGCAATAATGCATTCAAACAAATGTAATCTTTCAGTGCTACTTCATCTGTATCTGATTTTGAACGAGCAAAAATCTGTAAGAAATGCATCGATCTGTAGATAAAATAACTGACGAAAATGTACTGTTATTTTCATCACAAACTAAATTTGCACAGCAGAAAGCAGCAATTATACCTTTTAATGCTGACAACCATGTTATTAGTTTGGCGCGTGGTAGGAAAAAAGTTTGCACACAATAGCCTAAGCCACTTTGAAACTCTCCTGTTATTTTATTTTTTATTTTAATATAGGCTATGTTAGGAACATAACATTTCAAACATACTGAAATACTTTAGCCGTGGAGAGAAGGCAGAGCGGTGTTTCTGGTATCAGTGAGCGCGGAGCGGAGTGATTATTAAATGCTCGGAGCGCGGAGGGGAAACTGTTGCCGCTCTACTCCGCTCACATACTCTGGTTGAGAGTTAAAGCTGCTCATACCATTGGTAGGCGAACTCGTGGACTCGAAAGTGATATCAATCAAAAAGATGTTTTTTTTTTTTTTTAATGTATGATTATTTTTTTCTGCAGCCAGCCGCTGCACGCTGGAAATCCGGCACGGTGCCGGAGAACTTTAAGCCCTGCATAACAGTACTAAACTCAAAAGAGAAATTTAATGCTGATAAACTTTTTTTCAATAATTTGTCAGTGCTAAAATACAAGTACAATAAAAACCAAGTAAACTGAATGTCTCTGCACTTGTTATTTTCACCTGCTTGTTGATTCCAGACAGAGTTTACTGACATCACCAGATCTCAATTCGGGGGTCTTTGCTGAAGAGCTCTCTGGATTCAATTCTGTTGTTGAAGAGCCTACAAAGATACAAACACACTGATATTAGCTTCAACCTGCTGTCTGTATTCCTCATCTGTAAATCGCTTCGGATGAAAGCATCTGATAAATGAATACATATAAATGAAACACACACACTTAACACATTATTAGCATTAATGAGGCATTAATGATTTTCTCACCAGTGAGCATGACAATTTAAACTATGAAGAATAAATGAATAAAAAGTAGCAACAACGTGCTCTTTAATTTAAGAGGAAGAAAACAACAACGCTTTAACCCATGTTTTAATAAGTTTAAATAACTTTGGGCTACATTGTGACACTCAGACACACACCTTACTGTCTTAATGTTACTGTTGCGAGTGACGATACTGTAGATCTTCTCAGCCCCAGCGTCAGTGATGCTGTTGCCACTGAAACTGTGATCAAACAAACAAATCAGGAATGTAAGAACTATTACATTATACTTGAGACATGTACACTGTGAGTTTTTTCAGTCACTCACTCAGTGATTTGAGCTTTGTGGAGGTTTGGGAGCAGCAGATCCAGACTGTCATCGGTGAGACGGCACTGACTCAGATCCAGTTCTGTCAGTCCTTCAGAATATTCCAGAATCAGCTCCAGACCTCTACAGACCTGCGGATCCAGCTGAGTCTGACTGAGATCCAGCTCTTCACCCAGAGCTTGAGAGAGAGACTGGGCTTCCTCAGGCCTCACACGAGCCACAAACTGAAGCAGCAGAGGTTTATCACAGCTAAAGGACAGAGAGCAAGAGATGCGTTATATACTAGGGCTGGGAAAAAATATTGATATCTCGATATTAATCGATTCTCATTTTTACAGAATGATATTGATTCTTAAATCCTAAGAATCGATTAGTCTAGCCTGTTTTCAGTTAATGGACGGAAAGTTGAAGGGCATTTACCATCCGATATATATCACAATAAGCATTGTGCTTTGGTACTTTTTATATGAAACAACGTCTCAGATTTCAAATTCTGTCCATTATATTGCAGTATTCAAACAATAAATGCTGTTCTGGTGCTTGTTTAATGTGGAGTGTAGAGATCGCTGTAGCGCCTCAGTTGAACAGACGCGGCAGCGCGAGGTGCACCTGAACTAATCATATCCTCCACATTAATAACAGCTTCAGCACAAAATAATCATGACTAAACATCCAAAGGTAAGTTAAAAGAAAGAGTACAACTTTACAATCTGTGTCCTGTCTCATGTAATCGCTCAATCAGTGTTTCCTCTGCGCAAAGACGTCAATATAAAGACTTGTAAACATTGTCACGTAACGTCACATTTACCTCAGGACCATAAACTCATTAATCAGATAGAAAAATAAACTGCAGAAAGGGGCATTTTGCTAAATATATGCCCCATATAACATATTCATTATAAATTGTACTGTTCTTCAATGTTTAATTTATGTTTGAATAAATCCATCAAGTTTTTATGACAGCCACCATTATGTTTTAATAAAAAAAAAAATGAAGTAAAAATATTATTATGTAATTGTAACTTTATTATTTTAAAAACTTCATTAAGTGTAATTTAACAAATCAGTCTATTTTAACCCTCAATTTTATAGTAATGAAGTACCAGCTGACTCTCATGTATATTTTACAGCATTAGTTGAGAGAATTTTTTTTTCCCTTGAGAAAATGTGGCATGTGTACCTTATATATATATATATATATATATATCCAAAATAATCGATATTGAATCGAATCGAAAGCTTGTTAATGAGAATTGAAGCGAATCATGAAATTTGTGTCAAAACCCAGCCCTATCATATACTGAGTGCTTTTATATTGGATCTGTGTGAATGTGATCTGTTGGTGTTTCTCACCAGAGATGAACAGAATGTAACACTGGGAACAGCTGATAAATGCCAGCTTTATGAATCTCACAGTCATGCAGAATCAGCCGTGTCTTTGTGTCTGAATGAGCTCTCTGAATGACTCTGGACATCTCATGGCAGTCGTCAGCGGTCAGATGTAGAGGCTCTGAGTCTGTGTTTGCTGTCAGATCCAGAGCAGAGCGGCAGGAGAAGTCCAGCTTGTGCTGAAGGACAGAGAGCAGAACAGCTGCTGCTTCCTGCTGGACATCAGAGACACTGCAGCAGTGAAGAATCTTCAGTAACAGCAGCCTGTCAACACTGAACACAGACAAACACTAGATCAGGACAGATTCTGTAACATCAGTAACAGCAGCCTGTCAACACTGAACACAGACAAACACTAGATCAAGGACAGATTCTGTAACATCAGTAACGGCAGCCTGTCAACACTGAACACAGACGAACACTAGATCAGGAACATCAGTAACAGCAGCCCGTCAACACTGAACAGACGAACACTAGATCAGGAACATCAGTAACAGCAGCCCGTCAACACTGAATAAAGATGAACACTAGATCAGGACAGATTCTGTAACATCAGTAACAGCAGCCCGTCAACACTGAACACAGACAAACTCTAGATCAGGACAGATTCTGTAACATCAGTAACAGCAGCCCGTCAACACCGAACACAGATGAACACTAGATCAGGACAGATTCTGTAACTTCAGTAACAACAGCTCATCAACACCGAACACAGACGAACACTAAATCAGGACAGATTCTGTAACTTCAGTAACAACAGCCCGTCAACACCGAACACAGACGAACACTAGATCAGGACAGATTCTGTAACATCAGTAACGGCAGCCCGTCAACACTGAACACAGACGAACACTAGATCAGGAACATCAGTAACAGCAGCCCGTCAACACTGAACAGACGAACACTAAATCAGGAACATCAGTAACAGCATCCCGTCAACATTGAACACAGACGAACACTAGATCAGAACAGATTCTGTAACATCAGTAACAGCAGCCCGTCAACACCGAACACAGACGAACACTAGATCAGGACAGATTCTGTAACAGATTCTGTAACACCCCACAGACGAACACTAGATCAGGACAGATTCTGTAACATCAGTAACGGCAGCCCGTCAACACCGAACACAGACGAACACTAGATCAGGACAGATTCTGTAACATCAGTAACGGCAGCCCGTCAACACTGAACACAGACGAACACTAGATCAGGAACATATTCTGTAACATCAACAGCCCGTCAACATTGAACACAGACGAACACTAGATCAGAACAGATCTGTAACATCAGTTTAACAGCAGCCCGTCAACACTGAACACAGATGAACACTAGATCAGGACAGATTCTGTAACATCAGTAACAGCAGCCTGTCAACACTGAATAAAGATGAACACTAGATCAGAACAGATTCTGTAACATCAGTAACAGCGGCCCGTCAACACTGAATAAAGATGAACACTAGATCAGGACAGATTCTGTAACTTCAGTAACAACAGCCCGTCAACATTGAACACAGACGAACACTAGATCAGAACAGATTCTGTAACATCAGTAACAGCAGCCCGTCAACACTGAATAAAGATGAACACTAGATCAGGATAGATTCTGTAACATCAGTAACAGCAGCCTGTCAACACTGAACACAGACAAACTCTAGATCAGGACAGATTCTGTAACATCAGTAACAGCAGCTCCTATAACAGATAAATAACTTTTTCTTATAACAAAAATAACTGAATATTTACATACAAATATCATACAGAAAAAATCATAAAGTTAAAGGTTTGACACAGATTAAACCGTGCAAAGAGAACTATACAAGCCAATAGGTACCACTTTACAATGAAACCTCATTAGTTCACCTTCGTGTATCGTTAAACATCACAGTGAGCACTAGCTACATTTGCTACCGAAGTTTTAATCTTGTTAAAACAAATACAAGGCTTAGTTTTTTTCCTGATTAGCTCATTAATAACACAAGTTGCAATGATTTTAACAACGAGTTATTAATCACAACGTGTTATTAAGATTGTTAATGTTAACTACTTATTAGACTAATGTATAATGAAGTCCCCTAATGTGGAAGTGTGAATAGAACAGATAAAGAATCAACCCTTTCAAACAATATCTAGGGCATGATTTAGTCCAGATTAAAATGAGAAAAAAAAGTTGAAATTAAATAGCCTATAATTTGAAATATTTAAGTATTTGGCCTGGTGATGAAACACCATAGCAAATTCACAAATCTGAACGGTTGTTTAAAATCATTTAAATATGTTTAGAAAGTACGCAGGCTGCTTTAATTTATGGGTTTTCCAGGATAAGGCGCATTTTTCTGCATTTTAGCGCCATCTGCGTAAGAGAGTGAATGTGCTTTTCATTCAGCGGTCTGTCAACAGGTTCCTCCATGTGCTTCTCATGCTGGCTTGTTTACATCAGAGCACGCTTCTTTCAAGGCACATAGACAGCGGTGTTGTGAATTTTGACCATGGTTGTTGAATAGTTTTCTTAAAATGCATTCAATCTAATATTTGTCATAATTTGCGGGTTTCACGGTAATTTAGAAGTGCCCACGATACAGCTTATCGTGGCATAGTTGTAGTACCGCGCACATATCGCATTAACCGGGGGAATACCCGCAGTCTACTCGCCCAAAGCTGATTGTAAATGAAATATCGCAAATAAATTTTTATTATGGCACTCTGCTTGACTGAAACCTTGCTACAACCAAAGATTATATTGGTCTAAATGTAGTCTACTCCCTCCAACGACTGTTATAAACATGAGCCCCCGTCATACGGTCCGTGGGGGAAGTGTTGCAACATATTAGTGATATCTCAATGTTCCCCAAAACAGGATCCAGGTTACTCAATTCGAAATACTTCTGCTTATGTTACACTGTCCGATCTGAAAATAAATCTAGCTTATCTCTTGCTCGGCTACTGTGGTATAGACCACGGGCCGGTACAAATTCCTAAAAGAATTTGCAGATTTATAATTTCTTCACTGCGCAATAAATAACATCAGAAATACATAAGCAAATTTAGATCATACAGCGGTCCTAGTACTTCATTTCATCATCGCACCCAAAGATAAAACTGCAGTGCTTTACAACGATAGGACAGGAAAGCTAAATAACTTAGCACTGCATCTAAACAACACATGTTGATTAGTCCTGTACCCACAAATTACTGAGAAGAGTTTGTGCCTGTTAAGCAGAAAACCGCTTCTCCTATATTAACGCGCGGTATCTTAGCACTCCCAAAACCTTCAGACGCCTTGTGAACGACGCCTTGTGGTGCCATCCAAGAAGTTCAAAATCACTCCTCACGGACCTTTTCCTGACTGTGACCAGCTTGTGATTGACCTCCCGAGCTCAATTCGATCAGCTGATCTTCTGTACTCATTTTCAACACAATACATCGTTAAAGACTCCTCTTTCCGCCCACTTAACCACCAAATACTAAGCACTTACGTTTCGTTTCTTGTCAGCGATTCCTTTTATATAAAAAAAAAAAAACACCCCTGGCTTAGTGGTCTTACTAGTCATAACTGAGACTTTTCATGGCACTTTTATCTGTTGTTGTTCTCTTGTTGGTCTGATTGCATCTATTGTTCTCATGTGTCAGTCCGCTTTGGATAAAAGGGGGGAAGCGGCTGCTAAAGGAATTAAATTTAAATGTAAAGAGGTAAGAGGGCAGTTATTAAGCATCTATTAAGCCAATAACAAATAGATTCCATTGAACTTGCAATTACAGACCCATTTCAAATCTTCCATTATGTCTAAAATTTAGAAAAAGTTTCTGCCAATTGTGCGCATTCCTGCAACAAAACAAAAAAAGATCCTCTATGAACATTTTATCAGTTTAAGGCCCCCCATAGCACAGAAACTCACTGTTTTTTAAACTACAATATAATTTTACGCTTTTTGGGTTTTCTTTTTTCTTTTCGTCAGACCAAGGCGCATCTCATCTCTCTAGTTTACTCGAGATATTAGGCCTGCGTTCGACACCAGAGATATGACATACTCTAGATATAGATTCCAAAACATACAGTTCAGGGCAGGCTTTAAGATGGTTTTAGATCCTACCTCCTCCGATCGCTACCACTTGTTATTCAGCGGTGGAGTCATCTTATTATCACCATCAGAGTATGGAGTGTGCCACAAGGATCTGGTCTACGGTCCTCTGCTATTTTCCAATAGACATGTTGCCCCTTGGAATATGATTAGACAACATATTCTTTTTCCATTGTAGGTGATGAACTTCAACTTATAGTCTCACAAGACCAGATTAAACTTCTAAGTTTCTAAGCTACAGAGTGTGTTAAAAATGTAAAAGACTGGATAACCATAATTCTCTCCTATTGAAGTTGGACTAAGAAAATAGATATTTCTATTGGATGGACCAAAAAACAGTACACAAAAATCTATTGATTACAATTTTGTAGTTAGACAGATGCACTTTACTTCTCCCTCTACTGTCAAAAATCTTGTGTTATATTTAGACAGCAACTGGGTCCTTTGAAATCATATTTGCATGTTACAAAAACAGCATTCTTCCATCTTAGAAACATTGCCAAGCTACGAACTGTCCCTGTTCCTGATGCAGAAACGCTAGTTTCATGCGTTCATGAACCTCTAGACTTCTGGACTAGTGTAAGCACTGCTAGGTGCTTGTCCTTGCATCCTAATAAACAAACTCGGTATTCCAAAATGCAGCGGCTAGAGTCCTTACCAGTTAAGAAAAATATGCTCATATTACCCCCTTTCAGTCTCTGGGGGTCACTTGTGGGCTACCCTATTAGTTTCGTATCATTACAAATATGATTATTACCTACACGCCTTAATGGTTTAGCTCCTGCGTACTACACGAGGTCACTTCACACCAAGCGGCTAGACAATCCATCCCCGCTCCCTAGACTGGTGGCAAAATGCATGGACTTTTGATAGTACCTAGAGATGTCAAAGTTACAACTAAAGGTAGGTAGACTTTTTTCACCATTTGGCTCCCAAACTCGGAATAGCCTTCCTGCTAATGTTTCGGGTTCAGACACACTCCTCTCTGTTAAATCAGCTTAAAAGAACACACACCTCTTTTGGGCCAGTCCTTTCTCATAAATGCTCTCATCATCTTGTTCTGCAAGTTATATCTGATTCAATGCAAATTATCATTCCTTAGCTTGGGTTGATCAAATCATTTTTTCTTAGTTTGAAACAGCAGCTTGGCAAGTTATTCTCTAGGTGTTTTCTCTTTTCTGCTTGGATTTACATCCCGTGATACTAAGAATTACACAAGCTCCGTCTGGCATCCGGGCAGAACAAAAACACCTGAGAAGAGATTATGCCAACGCCCTCAGAGGAAACCTCATGAGCCAACCCGGAAAACATCGATAACTACCACATTTTGCTTTCAAAGTTTAGATTTCAACACATAATCATTGCTGATTAATAGTGTTCATCGCTTAGTTTTATTATGTCATTAACTGCATTTCACTGTACATTTTCCTGCCAGATGTGATTAATATATTGACAGTCACCATGCCAAGCTACTACTAAATATACTGTAAAAACGTAATTTTCTGTAAGCTGCTTTGAAATCCATTTGTATTGTGAAAGCTATCGAAATAACCTTGAATTGAATGGAATTCTGGAAACAGCATGTAACAGCCCTTAAAGCACCTTTAGAAAATTAACTTTAAGTAGAGGGCATCTAAATAATGATATTATTCTGACTCTAATGATTCTGTGTGTTACTTTCCATAAATACATTTTGCAGTATTTTGAGAATAGAAATGTTTGATTAGGATCATATTCATTAACTGAAACCGCTGTGTTACGTAGATTTTTAAAGGACTGGTTTTTTAGAGGTAACCAATAAATGCAAACCAATAAACCTGGCCTTAATACATAGTAATAACAATATTAAAATAATTATAAAAATAACTACTAACAAAACAACATGCCTTTAACTAGTTAAAAACTATTCATGATGCCAGCTTCAAGGCTTGTAGTAGATTCACACGAAAGCTTCTGATGAAGACACAGGCTGACCTGATACAGAGAAACAGAAAATGGAGGATAGAGAGGAAAGCATGAGACCTGAGTGGGAGAGGTGTGTAAGAGAGGCAGAAGGCCTTCAGCTCTTCCTCAGGTATGAGGCCAGAGCATGTGGAGTGAAGCTGCAGTGCAGTGCTGCATGTGAAGCACTAGGGCCGCCCAGTGAACAGAGTCCGATTCCTCTGCTCTGCAGTTAATGTAGTTCTCCACTGAACTCAAACGACTGAACACAAACCCAGCAGAGCCTGACTCATATTTCTCTGATCACACAACAGACGACCCAATTCTTTCATGAAGCAGAGCTCATCCTTTACAGACACATCATAATTTATCTTTATTACATGCTCTATTTTTCTCTTTACGCATACGATTAATTTATTTTTATGCACAAAAATGAAAAACAGATAGGCTCCAATTTACATGCAGATTTTCTCAAAGAAATAATTCCTTGTCTATAACCGTTACACTTTATCCGGTTCAGAAACTTCAGAATGTTCTGATTTTGACCTGAAGGTTTACTTGTTCTGGAGGTTCGAGTGAATTGTTGAATTCGGTGCTGCAGGAAATAAGGAAGCCTCTCCCGCTCAAGGCACAGGAAGTCAGATCCCTCCCTGCCACTTTCTGCGAACACCAGTCAGTCCCTCGTCCTTAGCTTCATAGACATATTTATTACAACAACTTCTGGAGAGTCCCTCTTTGCCAGTCTACACACACACACACACACACACACACACACAGAGAGAGTTGATTATATTTGTAGATATAAAATCAAACACTTGAAATGTGTCCTACAGACAGACCTGAGAGTCACTGGTCCCTGGTGACACAGCAGGACAGACACAGAAACAGCTAATCTTGTAGTAGTCAAGTTTGCAACACTTGACCGTCAGCAGTCTCAGAAGGATGGCTAATTTCTCAGGAATCCTGACAGACTCCTTTCTGACTGCTGTTCCTCATCAGATCAAGTGTGATTTTATTAACGGTGATGGAGCTCGAACCTTCATAAACCATCACGTCCTGCCCAACTCTCACCAGCTGTAACCACTACTCTGAAAACAACAACAACAACACACACTTATAAATATAAGCAAATCACCATTTACAAAATAAACAAAGATCAACATCTGAAATGCTAAAGGCCCAATATGTAAGATTTTTACTAGATATTTTCACTAGATATTTGTAACCTAACCTGTGTACTTTAATCATGCTAAACGTTTCCACATGTCTATATCCAAGAAATTCCCAGTGTTAAGTAGTAAAACGGTCCAAGTCTTTTGTGTCACGTGTCGTGGGGTCATTCTCTGACTCTCGGTTTGTTTTTGTAGTATCATGGAAACACATCAACGTTCGTGAAACGTGTGGAAGATGTAGTGCAGTGCCAAAGCCAATGGATCGCGTATCATCTAGCAAGCCACAGCTGTCTGTTTTACACTTTCACGATGTGCCACAATTATCAATGATCACTGGCTAAGGGTTCTGACGCCAAAAATAACCCCATAAAATGAAAACGGCTGATCTAGGTCACTGTGAAAACCACCAACACAACCACAAACATATAGTCACATCATACATAGATAGGACAATGTAACATCCAACACCAAATCTATAAAGGTACATATGTTGAATCATGAGCTCTAGCAAGTAATCTGTAACTTACCTATTGTGCCTTCAGTTATTATAATCCCGTCTTTACCTGAGTGTGTGTATGTTTGTGTGTGTCTGAAGAGAAACCTTTGTCTTCTGACAGAGACGAGCTTTAGGTTTGAGAGTGAGGTCGAGTCTGGTCAAAGAGAAATTAAGAAGCCTCCTTGCATTTTAGGACATACATTAATGCAAAATTCTAAAAACTCTTAAGAACTTAAACATGTCAAATTAGAACAAAGACTTTTCAGTTTGGCTGAATGGATTGTGGGGCTGTAAGCATGGAGTTTAATGCCTGTAATTATCAACACAACAAGACAAGACAAGACAAGACAGAGATGGGCTGGATGACAGCGCGGAACCCAAAACAACACGAAGAACACGCTAGATGACAATCAGACCCAGAACCGAAGGACAAAACAAGAAGATATGAGGAGGCCAGATTGAGTAAATGAACACCTGAAGGCCTTCGAAAGCCACAGTTTAAAGACAAGATAAACATGATGTCAGCAAAACAAAGACCAACCGCAGCTGGAGATAGGTTTGCCGACAATGAGGAACTCCTTCCGGTCCACTTTCTTCCTCTGAACATCCCTCAGCTCGACTGTTCTCTCTCTGTCTGGAGTTCAGCCCTTCCCAGGAGGACCGAGCTCTTTCTCTCTGAGAGATCCTAATGATCCAGACATCAGGTGACGGAAAAACTGACTGTAATGCTGGAAAGAAACTCCTGCCTGTTTGATCTCATAGTTCCTCTTCACATGAGATTACAGATTCCAGCCAGGAAACACAACTGAACACCCGCATCCATTCTCATTCTCTTCATCAAGGGAAGGTTTCATAAGTTTGCCACAGATGACAAGCAGATTCAAGAATCGGTTTCTTCATCGTGTTTCTACGCAGCAACAAAGAGCTTTCAGCAGGAAACTGACTGCAGACATCCTTTCTTCTTCTTCACAATGTTGTCCCAGAACCTGATTAATACAACAATCCAGACCCAAACCTCATTCAATTTGAGTCAAGTTTCATTTTAATCGTCTACTGTACATAATTCAACAAAAAGGGAGGTAATTTGATCATGTTTTAGCTGAATGCCAGTTCTTTATGGATGTATTGTGCCAAATCTGTGGGTATGAAGGAGGAGGAGGAGGAAGATGGTCAATTTCTTGGAGGTACCCAGTAGAGCTGTGTTTGATATGATGAATATCTCTACAGATATTTGACTAAATGCGGTATCGAGCTGTTTCTGTGTTGATACGCAGCAGTGGACCGCGCTTAATTTAAATACAAGAACAGCGTTTAAACGGACGGAGTGAAAAAGTGCAAGGTTTCTAATAAATAATGAATAGAGTATAATCTATAGGCTACAACTAGGTTGAATCTGGCCACAGAGGAACACAACTGGGTTGACTTGACTGATATAAAGACACGTAATCCTTGAAACAGAGCTTGACGCGCGCAGTACAGAATTATCTGAGAAATGTTTACTAATTTTTGATCAGAATGCATCACTCTGTAGCTAACACTGAAACAAACAGAGCC